>NC_092208.1:62036073-62063494 GCF_043381705.1 Parasteatoda tepidariorum
CAATTTCAAATTAATATTGAAATGCACAGGTTTAGAATTTTCTACAGTGAAAAGTTTTCGGAACTTCAGTGTTCAAAAAAGTATACAAAAGCTAGACGTTAAGAACGCATCCAATGAGCGAGCAAAGCGAGCATCTGATTGCGAAGCAATCCGAAATGAACTGCGAAAGCAGTTCCGGGGGTTGGCGAGCGCCAGCGAGCAGGGGGCGAAGCCTCCTAGTGATATTAAAAAATAGAGTTTTTATTCTTATCTTTCATTATTAATAATAATAAGTATTGCTGTAATTAAATATTTTGTTATCTACGATTTTAATAAAAAAAATAATATATTTTCAAGAGTCAATTTCTCCAAAAATCTGTCACGTTAATTTTGCTTCGAAGGTGACAAAATGTAATTAAACACATTTCCTCGCAGCTCATTGATTTTTCTTTTCTTTTATTCTTTTTTTTTTGGTTGCTTTCTGTATCATTTCTCCTACTCTAATATATATACATATATATATTCTTAGTCTCACTTCTATTGAGGGATTTTTTATTCCCTTTTTTATTATTGTACCCCCGATTCTTTATACTAATTAGAGCTCTCTTTTTTTCCATCCCACATTTAATACTTCAGCCACAGAGTTAAGAGAGCTCTTGAAATGCCTTCAGAAACTGAATTCTCTGTTATTTCTTATATTTTCTTATAGTTAGTAAATTATTAACTTTACATATATATTTTATATTGAATTATTAATAAATGAACTAAATTAAATACATTTTTAAATTTCATGGTAGAAAAAACTTATATTACAGTGATAAATTAAAATAAATCTGTTTAAACTTTTCTTTAATGCTTGTACTCTTTCTAAGGGATTAAAATCAAAAAATTCCATTCAAAAACTCGATTTTTTATTTACATCTTTTATTATTAATAATTGCAAGTATCGCTGTAATTAAATATTTCATTATCTACGATTTAAGTTCAAAAAAAAAATATATATATATATCTTCAAGTGTCAATTTCTCCGAATATCTGTCACGTTAATTTTGCTTAGGAGGCGACGAAAAGTAATTAAACACATTCTTTTCTTGAAGCTTATTTTTTGCCTTCATTCTTTCGCATCATTTCTTCCTCCCCAAAACAAAAACAGCATATATATATTTATTCTTAGTCCCAATACTATTGAGAGATTTTTTTTTCTCCCTATGATTTCGATCCTAAATTCACCTCATCATTATTTTTTTCATCCTCCTTCCTTTTTGTAATTGGACCCCCGATTCTTTATACTAATTAGAGCTCTCTTTTGCCATCCCACAATCAATGCTTCAGCCACAGAGTCAAACAAGCTCTCGAAATGCCTCCAGAAGCTGAATTCTCTGTTATTTTTTCCTTTCTTCACTCCCCGGTCTTCTTTTTTTTAATTATTTTTCTTCCCTTTCATTGAAAGATAGACAGCTTTTTCGTCATCAGATGAAAAGAAAGGGATAGAAAAAAAAATAGTATAACTCGATTCCATTTCCTGATCAATTTGTTTATTGACCTGAAAAAAATATTCTTTTCATACACGTAATTTTCCCCCCACTTTTGATGTTTTGCGAACCTTAGGGACTGATAAATTAAATTCATTAGGATTGATATTTTTCTCGTCTTTGGAAAATGTTTTTCTGTCTTTTCTTTTGGATAAGTCTGAATGAACATTATTTGAAAGCTATCCCGATTATATTTAAGGTGTCCGACTAATTTCGACAACTTTTTTTTTTAAATATTAATATAAAATTTTAGAACACTAGTTTATTTGTTTTGTTATGCATGAAAACTTATAAAACTAGCAAAGATTTAATAATTAATTTATCATTAATTTTATTTTATTTTTACGCGACCATTTTTAGGTAAAAAATTATTATTTATGGTCATTTTCAAGTAAGCATGTTTTTGTATATACGCCAAACACTGTAAAAAATACTATCACGAAAAACCAAACGAAAAACTTGGAGGATTTTATTACAATGCTATCAGCTATGTTTCCACTATCTTAAGAGTAAGTGCATATTCTTCTGAGTTAGAGATCAATGTAGTTAAAGCAAATTTTTAAAAAATTCCGCACTTTGCAAAAAAAAGCATGCATAAAAGATGAAATTCTATTTTTGTCTCTTAGTTTGAAAACCAAAACATGCGTACTATAATCATAAACACACATGAAAAACTGTAAGCAAGTATTTTAAAAACAACATGAGATATCGTGTTTAAGGTGATGCAAAATGTGAAAAAAAAAATCTGATTTTGAGATAAGGCATTTAAAGATTTAAAGTCATTAATCTCATCACTGTTGTAATCTTGCTAAAACTGCTATAACTTAGAAAATAATAGGAGTACAAACAAAAGTGAAGTATTTTTAGAAAGTTAAGAGTAGAGGCATTCTAAATTTACAATAAACACAATTTCAAAAATTTTGACCAAAATCATGTTTTGCACTAGTACCTTAAAAAAGAATGTTACAATAATAAGTTGCAGTTTATAATTTGTTTTTTAAACATGCTAACTAAATAACAATTCCGATTAACGCATTTAAGTGCCTGTAATTTTTTTAAGAATTATAATTTTCAGTAATGTATTGTAAAGCTTGTTAGTGGGAAGAACTCAGAATTTAAAAATCCTAGTACCAGTGAAAGATTCATTTTTTTCGACCGATGATAGAACAAAAATTATGTAAGATTTTAAAGAAATAAAAAAACAATGGTTGCCATCGTTTTTCATAGTTTTTTTCTATATGTTTTCGAGACAAGACTACTGCTTTCAATTCTAACTACAAAAGCAGTTAGCGATGATGGATGGCGCCGGAAGTATTTTCTAAGTTGTGAAAGCGATTCAAGCGAATAATGCAAGCTTGGAGATGGATACACGTGCTAGGATTTTTTAAAGATTTTAAAGAGCAATTTCTTTAGAATATTCTTCATCCAAGTTATCTATTTTTTTATTTCATTTGTATAAATTTCGTTATAATTCAAAAAGGTTTTGAATTTAAAAGAAAAATTTAAGCTTTTGATTAAGATGAATGTCTTTAAAACGTTTTCATCTGTGTAACCCAGCTAGTACTATTTGAAAGATTAATAAAATTAAGTTCAAAGTATGACAACCATAAAATAATTTTAACTTTTGAAATATTAAAATTTGCTAATTAAAATCATGTTTAATTTATTTTAAAAATGTTACATTTTCGTAGTACATTGATTTTTGATTATATACAGTTCTCTAAGTATCGAAATTAATTTCTTCAACTGAAAATATTAACTACAGCTAGAAACTTTTTTGTCTTAATTTATAATAAAAATTAACTTAATCCCATTCGACATTTTCAAATTAATTATGTATTAAGAGACATTGGTATTAGGTATCAAATTATGAAACAAATCTGGATGATTTTTTTTTTTTTTGGTTTTGAAATATACATTTATTTTAAACAAAATGTTAAAAGAAAGCTAAAACTGTAACTTTTAAACTAAAATGTTAGAAAAATCGTAAAAATAGGAATTTAATATTAGTTTAAAGAAACTTTGTTTTATCCATTTTAATTTTTTTTATAATCATCGTTGAACAGCCGAATTTTGAATTGACAACTACCTATGTACAAATCCGTACAGCGATACGTACCCAATCCAGTAGACAAGGGCTTATGAATCTGGTATGGCACTGTGTCAAGTATCGGAAAAAAATTTGCTTTTGATGGAATTAACCATCATTTGTGTTACGTGGTGAGCAAAAACACGAAAATCTTCCACGGTTAGACTGGTGGCAATGAGATTTTATCCCGTGATCCGACACCACAATAGCAGTCGTACTAACCCGGTTTCGAATCCCGGCAATCGATGGGATTCGAAACCGGGTTACGTCTTTGAGAAACGAGCTCTGTATGCCCTGATCCACAACGGCTCTATTTCAAAATATTAGTATTTCTGAACCATAAATAATAATATTTTCGCGTAAAGACAGTTTTTTTAAGTAAACACTCGTTAAAATAATAATTTTGCATCGCAAATATGGATTGCGTCAGAAAAATTTAAATTTTTATGGTACAAGCGAATCTAATTTTTTTTCTTCCTTTTTTTTTTCGTCCTTCATATTTTTTTAGTTAGATTTATTCAAATCCTTTAACCTCTGTTAAAAGAAGCCGTTGGCCTTTTTTAGAAACTTTTACCCTTAAGTAAGGATAAAAGTTAGAATGACATTGGGATATTGTCTCTTAAGTAGGATAGTCATATGCAAAATTTTTTTCCTGACAACTAGAAACATTAAATCAAACGGTTTTGCACACTGTTTCTAGTGTGTCTAGTACCTTTAGTGTCTCTTTCTAGATAAATAGATATTATTTTGTGATTAGTTGAGCTGGGCTATTACAGATTGTTAATAGAGATATATTAAGTCATATTATTATTTTAATTAATACTAGTTTGAATTGGTGAGTTCTGAAAAGTTTCCCGATGAAATTGTTTTGCTACTAACTTTATCTTCGTTACAGAATTGAACGCTAAATATAATAAATCTACTACGAGGATTAGTGTTTTATTAGATAAAATGAGAGTATGACATAACCTATTAATAATACCAGCAACTAAAATGTTCATTAAAGAACAAAAATTCTTTCCGATTTAAAATAGATATTTTAAATATAAGACAATGGAAGCAACAATTCATCCGCTAAGTTTTAGATATATTGAAGCGAACAATCATTTTATCCTTTGTACTATAAAGATTACTGTTTAAAACTATTATTATTAATTTTACTGGTAAACACTAAAAACAGACGAAGAAAACTGAAAGAAGATATTTTTTCAGTTATAAAATTGAAAAATCATGTTACAGCTATCAAAATTTCAATAAAAAAGAATTCATCGCAATTCACTTGGAAAAATGCTTATATTTTACGGCTTTTCTTTCCAAAATGAATTTTTTTTTTTTTAAAAAAAACAGAGCTCTGAAACCATCTCTGAATCATTGAAATATGAAACAAGTATTGACAAGAAGACCATCGAGACCGGGTTATCTTCCTAAATTTGGTTTCGCCTCGTTACCATAATACCTAAGTGAGAGAAAAAACCAATGTTAACTCAGTTGCTAGGCAACGGCGTTAGGAAGTCTCATAGCGTTGTCTTGGCAAGTTAGATTCACCTTGAATACCCCTTTTCTATGACCCACTCCAAAGCCCTGAGTACCAATTTAAAACCTCCTTGTCTAGCCATTTCTTGGGCGAAATTATGACTTCAATCTCTACCGTACTTCAAGCAAGAAGGTTGAATTCCAGATTTTTCTGTCTATCTTTCTTATGATTGATATTGAGTTACAAGCCTGTCAACGTATATGCTGCATCGGATTTGTTCCTGTCTGCATTGATGAGGCTACTAAAGGATAAAACATTTTTTTTATGATTACTTGACCTCGTCTTATGTATTTTGGTGAATAATAGTGAAAGTGTTTCTTTTATGAATGGTTAGTGTTTTTAAAGTGGACAAAAAAAGCATCGGTTTTATGCCCGGTACTTTTTGACGCAGCAACAATAACATCTATTCAGTATAATATTGAGTTATACATGCCTGTTGACTCATGTGCTGCATTGGATTCGCTTTGTCCTGCTATAGTGAGGCTATTAAATGCGATAAAAATTTTTAAGATATACTTTACGAGTGAAAAAAAATTATATTTTACCTTGTCTTAGTTCTATTAACCGTGAAAGTGTTTCAGTAAATAGTTATTGCCTTTAAAGTGAACAAAATATTATTATTAAGTGGTGAAGATTATATTAGCCTGGTATTTTTTCATAAACAGTTACACATAATTTTGAATGATTTTGATTTATCAATGCATATAATACATTAGACTTAATCCAGTTCTTGTATGCATTAATGAGGTTATTTAAGAAATAAGAATAGTTTTATAGTATTATTTAGGATAGGGAAATAAAAGCGTTCTATAGCATTGATTTATTTTGCTGAATAGTTGTGAAAATGTTTCTGTTATTGATGGTAGTGCCTTTTAAAAGACAAAAAAATTTATATTTATATGACTGGTGTTTTTTTGATGCAGCAACAGTTAAATAATATAAAATTTAGATTATTACAATAAGTGATTAAAATGGGTCAGTTCGGAGCTTTTGGAACCCTCTCCAAACTGTTCTATCCATGCCGTTCAAAAACAGACCGATCTGTTCGATCGGTTTTCATCTACAGAAAAGGGTAGAGATATTCTTTCTTTCCCTTTTTTGTTATAAATAAACGAATTTGCGTAGAATTCAAATACTTTTAAAACAATTCATTTCAATAAAAATATATTTTCCTATGCCTTGCTAACAATATTTTTGTAACTTTTTTTTAATCAAAATAAAAATTCATATAAAATATACATTTAGACATTGAGAATTTGAATTGTGCATTTAAAGTAGAACGATTAAACCACTTTCAATAGGAGTATCCCCTAAGTTTGTAAGGATCGATAATTGTAGTTTGTATATCTGTATGATTTTAACTATTTATTTTTACTTATTTTTCTGAAAGAAATATTTAAATATATTGGTAAAAGAATTATTATCGAATAAAGAATAATGACGTCACCTGAAAATTATGAATAGAATCAATCGAATTATCAACCGTTAAACGCAGAACACAAATTTTTTAAAGGCGAAAAAACATATTTAAATAAAGACTAATATCTTAATTTAAACATACTGCGCGAAAAGTACGCGTGAAATAAAAGTATTTAGCTCAATAAAAACAAAAAACATCTTTTTATTTATTAATTCCTAATCTTTTTGAAGTCAAATAATATTTAGAGAAACGATAAAATAAATAAAAATTCAGATGTTGTAAAGTTGTGAATTCTAAACAGCTTTGTGTGAAAACTAAAATAATTCCACTGTGGCATCTATTGTACGATTGAATATACTGATAAGACTTTTCGGTTGTTTCAATTTCTTCATCCGCATAAAATGTGACGATTACGCATATCTTTCAATAGCCGGAAAAAGCTCATTTTCTCCTCTTTAAGTGCCTGCATACCGTTAACTTTCAACTCTTTCACCATCAATATACAAATTAGGGTGAAAGTATCCGTTCAAGAACTGTGACGGCAGGACGGGTTTTGGAACTGTTACTGCCATCTAGTGTGTAAACTGTGAACGAACTGCATCATTGAGTTTTAGTGGAATACAAAAAACAAAGATCGTTCTTTATAAGTGTGACTCAGTTCTAAAGAAAATGTGATATTTACAACCAATTAACTATTATGATTTACATCAAAGAATATTTCTTTCATCTAATAATTATTTTATAACATTTGCATTTAAATAGCTGTTTATATAAAAATAAAAACAATCGTAATGAAAAGTTATAGGTACATTTTGATTGAGAAAATGATTATTGATGGTTGAGTTCTTGCAGACATAAAAATGTATTAAAGTTTCAATATTTTTAACTAAAGAAATGTTTAATGCGTTATTTTAAATTAATACACTTATTTTATTTTATTTTTTCAATAATTACATGTTCAGATTAATATTTTAGAATAAGCACAGAGTTTACAGTTGACAGTAACATTGTTTTAATAATAAAAGGCAACCAAAAATTTCAAATATATACAAGTTTTGAAAAATTTAAAAAGTGAGGAAATATTTTCATTAAATGTTTAAATCGTTGAACATCACAAATACAATGTAGTGCATAATTATATAATTTGAATTTAATCATGGTGTCCTCACAACTTCAATTTCTCTAAGGAAATTTTTTTATTTCATTATTCACTTAAATTGTATTTTTAAAACAATATATTTACTACAGTTTATTAAATTACTTTTTTTTGAATGCCATTAGTGGATGCTGAAATGAGTTTGAATATTATTGAAATTCTAGAATAATACGAACAATTAATCAAAGAAATTGAGAATAGGAGTTTTAATAATGCAATTTTAAATTTACGATCATAAATTGACTCCCTTTTTGCAATTTTGAATTGTATCAGAATTTAAATGAAATATAACGTCTAAATTAATTCAGACAGAATAAAATATTTTATTATTTGCATTATTTTCATTAAACAAGTAAATAATCACACTTATTTAATTCTTTTTCAAATTAAATAACTACATATTTTTGCAGTTACATTATAGCAACACATTTATTAATACGGCGTCTGGTAACACAGAAATCAGTTTCAATTTCGTTGGTGCATTTAAAGAAAGCGAACGACCAATGAAACTTAGAATAAAATTTTTAATAACGCTATCACTAGTTTCAAGTTATATTGGAAAGTTAACGTTTTTAAATTTCCGATGGAATCATACTTTCCATTTGAAATTGGACTTACTTTTTATTCAATATATCAATCGGCTTCTTCCTTTAAATGCTCCTGAAAGATATGAATATAGATTTATTTGCAGCGTCAAATGCTCTTACATTTCTCATATCGCTTTTGTTCCATTTTTTTGTGAGTTTCTTTTTCGCTAATAATTTAGATCTTGGAACTTTATCGACTTCTCTTTTGTAAGGACTTTAAGGACATAAAGAAAAGTTTCTTTCATCCGCCATTTATTTCATAGCTAGTAGCTTGTTTGTCTATTTCCATCGTTGCTTCTTAAAAGAGATATATTTCTCCCAAGCGTTTCGTGAAGTAAAGTGCACCAAAAGGATTTATTTTTCGATATAAATTCGAAAAATAAGAATTCTTTTCTAAATGCTCTAGTGTCATGCTTTTTATTCTTATCGATACAATCGATGATAAAAATAAATACAAATGCCAGATTCTAAGACTTACTAACTTTCCTGTATGCCTTCGGGACTGTCACTATTGCAATTCAAAACGTATTGTGGATTACAAATATCTAGTTTACTTACATGAATCCTTTCCTAGTTCAAAAACTTTATTTTTGAGAATTTACTATTGTATTGCTATGATAATGACGCTTGTTGAACCATTTTCACAAAGGCAACTTTAATCAGATTTTGTATTGAAATCTTGCCATGTAAATTATTTTTTTTAAAACTTGATTGCACAAAACTTTGCAGTGATATACGCTTAAAGCTTTTTCTCGCGTGTATTAGCAGGCTCTGGCGTCACATGAAATAAAGCTTTTTAGAGAATAATATGCTGTTGTTAGCTTGGGAATGTTAAGTTTCGTTATTTTTAGCAAGCGTATTTGTATGCTGGAGATGAAAATGGCGCAAAACATCGATGTGAAGAAGCATTTATAAACATATAAGAGAATAATATGCTATTGCTGTGAGCTTGAAAATGTTACGTTTCTTCATTATTAGCTCAAGTTTCTGTCTGCTGGTGATGAAAATGGCAAGAAATATCAATATGAGGAAGTATTTAAGAACCTTTTTTTAAAGTATTTGACTAATCCTGACTGTCCAGACCTATAATAATATATAAAAGTTAAAGCATTTTTAGTGATTTTTATAAATTTTAATACTATTCCAAAATTATCTCCAAATTGGTGATGTTTTCTTGAAAGTATAATGATATTTATAACGCTTAATCAATGACTTCATTTAAACAGATCCAGATAATTTTTTCAGCTGAAAAAAATATAGATTATTTAAAATAGAGGCGAAATTCAAATTAAAAATACTCAAATTTTTTTATTTATTTATTTATTTTCCTAAACTAAAGTTTATTGTTAAACACCCTTAATCCAAACACTCTATTGAGATTTCAGTAAATTTACATGCTGTAAAAATTCTGGTTAAATTACCGCATTGTGTAATGACGTTTCCAGTAGAAAAAAACTTAACTTTGGTTACTGAAATTACAATGCAACTGTATTTAAAAAATTGATTTGGTAGTTTTCCCGTTTATATTATAATGGTTTAGCGAAAATTCTGATTATCAAAGTTATTGCTCTTATAATTTTATCACGTTTACCAAAATTTATCCAAGATTATTAAACCATATTTTATTGTAAGTGTTACTAAAATCATTGCCAAAGCTCTTTTGTTAAAATTGCCAAGCTTTTTGGTGTTCCTGTTGAGTCAGAAGTATGGTTAATTTTACCACATTCTGGCAGTTTTGTCCATATTTTTTATTGGTGTACTTGATATAACATGGTTGCAGGCACCGTGTCCGTTGTCCTTTTTCTAGATATGCAAAATGTTTTTTTTTTCATACTTTATTACTCATAAATAAGTTGTTTTACTTTATTCTAAAGTTTTATTTTTGTTCCAGCAGGTCAACAGCAATACTTTAGGGTAAAGCCTCAAAACACGGATGTAGTGCAAGGACAGACAGTCGAACTTCAATGTAGGATTGGTAATCAAGCTGGAAGCGTACAGTGGAGTAAAGATGGATTTGTTCTAGGTAAGTTAAGAGTAATTTTTTTGGAAAATTAACAAGGATACAATACTTAACTACAAATTACAATTAATAATTAAACATAATTACGTAATTCCAATACATACTTACATAACCGTGATGGAATAGAGCGTTCGATTTCTAATGAGATGTAAATGGGTTCGAATCTCAGTGATGACTGGTAGACGTAAATTCCGCATTCGGCTTGCACCGACAACATTGCTGACGTAAATTTAGCCTCAATGGTAGACGAATCATGGGTTTGAGTCCCCCTGCCATCTGGTTAACCGTGGGTGGCTTTCGGGGGTTTCCTCTCCATGTAACGCAAATATGGGTACGTTCCAACAAAAAGTCCGCCACGAAGGTCAAAATTTCTCCTAAAACTTGATCCAGAAATTTCCTTATCTTCTGGAATAGGTTCAAAATTACAAAGCTATGGAATTGAACATTGGTAACCATAAATTTAAAATTTGTGTCGGCTGTTCAACAAAGGTTTAAAATAAAATACGTAATTACAAAATCACGTGCGAAGATTAATAAGCGTTAAAATTAGTATGTTTAAATGCACGTATCCGCAAAGAGAAAATGTCTAAATACATTTCTGGAGTACGACACGTTAAATGATATAAGTTTGAACGTGTGTAAACGTCAAATAAGCCCAACATTGTGGTTTAAATGGCCAACAATATGATTCTACGCTTAGCAGATTTTTTAATCTATTTTTGATGCAAGCAATATCTAATTTCTAAAAAAAAGTAATTTCATAATGTAAACTCAACTTTTATGTATTGTTTGTAAGACTAAAACATGTGCATAGCCAATTCCTTAACCAAAACGTAGGCGAAAACGAACTTGTGAAAACAGCAAATTGTAAAAAAAAACTTTTTTTATTAATTTTTAATTCCAAGTTTAAATAAAAATTTTGTGTCCAGATTGATAATAATAAAATGAAATAAATTATAAGAAATTGGATATCTAAGTTCAAATTGGATATTATTGTTATCAATATCTAGAAAATGGTTTAAGAGTTTAATTTTTTAAAATTAAAGAAGAGAAAAATGGGAAAATTTTCCATGGTGAAACTCTTTTAAGTTATTATGAAAAAAACCTGAAAATGTTTCAAATATTCTTGTAAGATAATTTCATAGTTATTTACTTTTAATTTTTTATCATGAAAATATTAGATTTAACTACTAAATGTAGTGGTACTCTTCAATTAACGACTTTCATTTAAAAATGAATTAATCAACACATACTATTATCTTTGAGGTCGTTATATTTTGTGTAGTTTTAAAATAATTAATCTAAATTCTATATTTATCATTATTTTTAATAACTCTTTGGAAATTTTGTCCATGGCTGATAAGTGGCCCTAAATTTTGCTCCCTTATAAGAAAAGAGTGCCAGATTTTAATAAAAAAGGAACTGAGAAATACATTTTAATTGTTTAAAGTAACAACGTTTTTAAATTTATTGTGTTCAGTTAATAATTACCTTAAAAGCTTTAAAAAGTTTTTATTGTTTTCGTTTATTTTTTGAATAAAGTAACTGCGAATACCACTATTTGCAAGCATTTATAACCAATGCACTAATAATAATTTACTTATTAATTTAAATTAATTGTTATTAAACTTACGAGCATGAATTACGATGAATTCAGATTTACTTCTCTAAGAGAAGGTATTATCTCAAAAATTTAGTTTTTCAATTCCTTTTGTGGAGACAGAATTAGAATTCTTTTGTCAAAAAAATAATGCAAAAACATTTGAGAATCTTAAAAAATTTTTCATACACAAAGCTCTGAATTAAAATAACTTTTTCCTTCCCTTCTATATTAAGTTATCTTTCTTTTAATTATATTTTAATGCCATGGAACACTAGTTTTTTTTCGAATATCAAAAAATTACCTTCATTTTCTTTTTTTAATTATTTATCTTTTTAAGGAAATCAAGATCTTTCAAAACTAATTATTTTGTAATTCTTATTTCAAAATTTGTAAAAGAACAAATTTGCAATGGATATAAAGAAAAATGAAATCAAATGTAAGATTACTCAAAATATTTTCAATACACAGATTCAATTTATATGCTAATCGCAATCCTGCTTAACTTTGTAATTGATGGGGGTTTTCATTTGTTGTGTCTCTTGTTGTATTTGATTATGTTAATTAATAACATGGTTGTTTAGCCATGCATTTACAGTCGTTTTTTAAAAGTAATAAAAAATTCTTTTTCTATATATTTCAGATTTCTTTTTAGAGTTTAGATTTTTATTTTAATTTAAGTTACGCACCAGCTCGGCTACTTTGAAAGTATATAAGCGTTTATGTATACATTTTTATAACTTTATTGTAAGTAATTATTTTTTCCCTCCTGTTTAGTATCCTTATTTTTGTAATGTCAATTTTCGATTCGCAACTTTTTTTAAAACTAAAATCTGAATTCGTATTGTTTCTTAATAAGTGCTTAAATACCATGTATTTCGGACAATTTTGTTTTATTTAAAACATTAAATTGCCCATCTTCTTCCTAATAAATATTTTTTCGGAATATATACATTAGGATTTTGGAATATTTATTTTTTGGGGGGTTTTATCGTAAAATATTTCAAAATAGAAATTGTTACAAATATAAGTAAAAGGAAAAATTTATAATTATTATTATAAAGATTAGAGCAGTTGTCGTATTGTATGTAAGCACCTTTTCATTTTATAAACTATGCATAGCTCTGAGCATAGTATCTCTTAAAAATATGATCTAGCCATTAAAAAAATTGAGGCGTTAATCATATGTTATATAAATGTGGAATTAAAACTGAAGTTGTATACATCCATATATTTCAAATTTATATGTTCAATATTTTTTATATAGATGTTCCATATGGATCTATTCAATAATATTTTTTTCATACATTTCAATTGCTCAATTGAAGAGATTGATTGAGTTAATTAATAGTTTTAATAGTTATTTTTTTACTATATTAATAAAAATGAGCATTAGGCGTTTTGTAAAAAGATATTTTAATAATCTAGATTTTGATAAAAAAAAGACTTCCTCTTATACTCATTAAACCTTTTTGATTTTTCGAATTTCAAAAGTTGTAGAAAAGAATTTATATAAAACCTCTCAATTCGTTATTTCATCAGACTTAAACTTTGAAAGACTGGCAAAGAACTTAAAGTTTTAGAACAATATCACAGCAAAATGAATCGAAATGATAAAATATGGTTGAAATAAATCAGAAGCATCTTCAGATCCCAATGGAAATAGTATTATGTGCCACATGAGGGTAAAAAAGCTCTACTTGCTTTCCAACGACGCGCTAAAGGAGAAAATTTCTTCCACCAACTTCTTTAAAATGGAATAAAAGATTCGAAGGGAGAGTAAGCATTTATCAGAGTGCGTCCTCGCCAACTTAAAAAAATATCTACAATTCTCGAAAGGGAAATATATTTTCAAACATCATGTCCTGAATACAATTGTAAACATATATTTTGTTTACTCTATTCTAAACCATATTGCATATTTTTTTTACATATGTATCCAGGGGACTGAAGCAATATAATAGTAATTCACAATATTTTCACTATTCCTTATTACTATTTCCAGATAAGTTTTAACTTAAGATTTTGTTTAAATATAATATTTTTTTTATCAAATAAATATTTTTCTCACTCTATCCTAAATCCTTTGTCATAATGTTTTACGAAAACATCCAGAGATTGGGTTTCAAATAATAATTTTCCTCTTTTTTTCGCAGGAAAATTAACAACAAACTATTTCTTAGTATTTTTTTTTTAAATAAATTCCTCTAACCATAACCTTGTTTATCAAGTTTTTTTTCTCATTTAGAGGTATTAAAAGTGAATAAAAAAACTAATGATATATTAAAATGTCTTAAATTCAGACTTGCAAACTACAAAGTTAAAGCTTGGCTGAGAAATCTGAACAACGTAAACATATAAATATAGTTATTTCTATCATCAAAACTAGTCCTATTTTGAGCATTACAACAAAGAGTATTTCCTTTACTAGCATAAGTTCTGTCCCCATCATCAGAACAAGTTATAATTTTATTTGTTATTTTTATGACCTCTTACAAAAAATATCGAAAAAGTATTGCTTCAAATTGCCAATATTCATGATAAATTTTACAGAAACAGAAAGCTTATTGGAAGATCCCGAAAGCAGCAAAGAATTCGTATCACTGTTATATCAGTACTAAATTTAATGATATACTTTATATGTTTCTAAAAATTATGTTATTCTCATTAAACAGTGTAATATTACAACATTGATAAATAAAAATAATAAATGGCTAAAAAATCATGAACAGGTTAGTTAAAACTTTTCAGTTAACGTTGCAATTTAAACTTCATTCTGAAATGATCTCTTTGTGTGCTTATTTAAAAACAAATTTAAAGTATAATAGTTGCATATTTCGTACCCATTTGCAACAGTTTTGGCATACAAATATCTCTTAACCTTTATCAACTTTTTGAGCCAAGAATATTCAGTAGTTAAGGCATTGAACTGTCATAATGAAGAACTTGGTTTGAAGCCCCATTGGCGGCTTTAAGCACAACCAACTTCAGAACGATTGGGGCCAGTTTGTCTAGTTAATAAAGGTGGCCTGTGAGCAGTGCTTATCACATTGCCACAATCATGCCATTGGTCATGAAATTGAGGAGCCTTATCTTTCATCACGCCCTGGCTCACAATGGGCTGTATAGGGAATATTTTTTTTTTTATCATTTTGACAACATAGAGTAATAAATGTTAAAAAATTTTTATCAGCTTTATCATATTTGTCTTACAAAAATGTCTAGAAATACGATAATATTAGATGTATAATGTAAAATTAAATAATTGCATGTTATTAAGCCTTTATACTGAGTAAAATTTCAAACTGCTATGATCAAAATAATAATTAAAAAAACGTTACAATGTAAGAGACGAAGACAATAGGAATTCTGTTTTTTAACAGCTGAGTAGTTATTGTTTTTTTTCTACCCTCACGGTTATAAATGTAACAAAAAACGATACGATGATTCAAATGATTTGATCATTGGATATTTGACGTTTCAAGCATATTGAGAAACATCCGCATTTGTTTGTCAAAATCGATTCCTTCAAAACAGAATCCAAACAGCTGAGGATGACATTAATGCCGCATCCTGAAACCCTGGTCATTATATTTCACTTAGGGTATGTTAGGCGAACTAAAAGGCCAGCGTTTCATAGCGCTTCACTTTAAAACAATGTTCCTATGTCAGTTAGTTTATTGAATACTCGTTGGATGACGTTCCATTTAATTGATGGTTTCCGTTCTTAAAAGCAGTCGCTAATGGATATTAAAATAGAAAAACGATATTCACAGTTTCGTCAATTTCTTAAATTTTAGAAAATTAAATATTCGAGAGTTAGTTAGCAGTATAATCAAAACAGGATTTGGTTGAGTGATTGTTTTCGAATTTTCCAAGGCAAACCACGCAAAAGCCTACTGAAAAATAAAAGGGAAATCCTATACTGGTAACCGACACTCTATCAATGGAAAGATATTAAAATTTAAACTATATTACTAATTATTAAATAAATTATGTTATGATAAAATGTTAGAGAATTAATAATACTATCAAAACAGGATAAGGGTAACTTTTTGTTTTCTAATTTTCTAGGGCATGAAAAGCAAAATCTTACTGAAAAATAAATGATAAATATTATTCATGGCGTTATACTACGTTACATTGATGAAAACACATTAAGTCATAAATTATATTACTTATCAGTGATTAAATTATTTTATTATTATATTATATTATTATGTTATATTATTATGTTATATTATTATGTTACATAATTATATTGCATCAGAATTATTAATTAAATTTTATTATTATCTAAGAATTCAATGAAAAGACGTAAAGTTTAATTTATTATATCATGACTTGTTAGATATTATTTCATTTAAAAAAAAAACATTTTATTTTTGAATTTTGAGATGAGATATTGTTAAACAGAAATGAATATTCTTAACAATGCAATTGTGATTTCGATATGAAGTCGAAATATTAAAGGCTGCTCTTTTTTTTAATTTTTAACGGCTATCATTAAATAAAGTACTTTAGGGGGCCATCTTTGTGTATTTTAGAAAATTTAGAAAAATTTAGATTAATATGCAGAAATTCCAAGAAGGAAAGAAAGGAACGAAAAAATACAGGAAAGAAAAAACTGAAAATCATTACGTAATTGTGCTTATTCTATAAATTAAATTGTTAAATTTATATTATTTGTTTGTTTTTGTTTTGAAATTATTTAGTCTAATTAACAAAGTCTGCTTTAGGTAGTTTTGAAACAAATTTTCTTCTTTAATATCTATAGTGCAAGGAGGAAAAAAAAACTAAGTGCTGAACGGTAATGATATTTCTAGTAAAATAAATCCATAATTCTGATTAATAAAACTAAAACATACGATGTTTAAAGAATTCGTTCAGTAATTTTTCCATTCAAATGGCAATTTGAAAATTATAATTCACATTACCACACAATTAGTAAATAATACAAAATTAAATAACAAATTTAACCGAAGGAATAGTTATTTTGACATGCTCCAAAGTATCATGATAAAATTTTGAAATTTTACCACTTTTAACAAATTTTACCATACATTATAAAATCCTATTTATTGCTAATTGTACAAAAATCATTGCAAGTGCACTTACTGGGAAAAAATTTACCGATTATTTTGGTGTTCTCAAAAAGCAAGAAATAGGATACATCTTACCATATTCTAGTAACTTTGTCCACTCTTTTTTTATCTCAGTGTATAGGCAAAATTAATAATTCATACTTAAGAAAAAATTGATATAATAACAAAATTGATATAGCAAAACTGATATATGATATCTATTTTAACTCGTTACATATATATTAAATNTGATTTTTTTTTTACCTTTATCACCAATTATACTTTCCAGTTAACAACTCTTTTCCCAACTCTTTCAATATACCCCTAGCTGAGTAATTTTAATCTACTTTTCCTCCTAACTTCCTTTTTTTTTCTTGGTTAAACAACTAAAAAAGAAATTTTTGGAAGCACCTTTACTGAATAATTACTTCCTTCTAGAATGTCAGAGTAGGATTAACGAATTTAAATGGAATATTTTTAAAATTAGAATATGAGAAAAAAGAATGATTTGAGCAGAGAACAAACTGAAAGACAAAGAATAAACAAGTTATGACAGAAAAGAGAAGGTTTAAGAATCAAGTGAAAAGAAGAAATTCATTTCGAAAGGATGTGTATTTCTGAGCTGTTCATATATGTTTTATCAGAAATAAAAATTAGGGAAGAGTTTGGATATTTTTAAGAATGTCTTCTGTATTCGCAAAACTTAATGTTTTAATGAGGTTATGGAAATTGGGTGAGTGATTTTTAGAGCAAACAATTAAATATATGTAGCAATAAAATAAGCATTATTGATTATTCTCAATTGAAGTTACTGTAGGTAAAATTTAAAATTCAAAAACAAAATATGAGTTAAATCCGATTATAATAACCGTTCGGGAATATATAAGTTATTAATAAAAATATGGTGGTTTACTATGCTATATCTTTCTTCAACAAGTCTGAACTTAATATCTGTGGAAGAAATAAGTAAAAAAGAAAGAGTTTTGGTAACACTTTTAAAACTTTTATATTATCTCAAAAATTGCGTTCGAACGTTTTAAATTTTCAAAAACAAAAAGCTATTTGGACCGCTAAGATTGCTCCGAAAGATTAACTACGGGTTTTTGCTGGCAGCTTATATATAAAGCAATTAATTTGATTGGCATATAAAATGTAAAGTTTTTGCCATTAAATTCTATATTTAATCCAAGTTATGTTATGGAGCATGTGTCGTTAAAGGAATATTTTCAAATATTATTTATTGTGCATAAAAAGCAGTCAATTGAGCAATGTTGCAGCATAATTAAAAATAGACATTTTTTCCACAATTATGCCCTTAATTAAAAGTTTCGGAGAATATCATTTTAAGCCACATTCTCGAATTATTCAGATCATTCTTGGTGAGAAACAGAGCATTTTGAACTACAATCTGAAATTGTTTAGGAGACCTTTTTTAGTGTAAAACAGCACGTCAATTTAAACCATAATCTCAAATTGTTCAGAAGATCATGTTTGATTCGAAAAAGAACAAAATTATCTCGCTATTTCAAATTATTCAGAGAAATTTCTTGTAAAACAGCGCATCATTTTAAAATGTTCGGAATATCATTTTTGTGTAAGACACCACAATTGCCTTGTTAGCAGTTAGATGATTCTGTGCATTGCGCTGATGTTTAGAGGAAAAGGCAGAAATTGGTGAGCATGAAATATCTTAGAAAAGAAAAATCCAAGAGTACTGATCAGAATGCTAGTTTGACGCAGAAATTTCTACTTTGGAAAAATACGTGGTTATTCATTATGAAGTCCCAAGTCAAGAAACCATAGCGATGATACACAAATAACCCAAATAATTGCTTGAGATAACCCATTTAAAATTGCATCTGTGTATTTAAAGCGTAACCCACAGGAATATTAAAACTACTGATTATACTTTCTACAAAATAAGGAAAACTTTCTCATCATTATTTTTTTTTAAATTTGCTTTAAAACTATCGTATAACAGCCGACCCAGTTTTGGGCTCATGACTACTAATGTTCAACTCCGTAGCATTGTAATTTTGAACCCAATCCAGAAGACAGAGGAACTCCTGGATGAAATAGTGGACGAAATTTAACTTCATGGAGGACTTCTTAAACTTCTTAATGGAACTAACCCACATTTGCGTCACATGGAGAGAGAAGCCACAAAAACCTGCAACGGTTAGCCTGACGCCAAGGGGACTGTTACCCATGATTCGTCTACCATTGAGAGCATTTAACTTCAGCAAGTTAGTTGGTGCCAGCAGGATGGAGAATCGGTATTGACCAACCAGCCATCGCTAGGATTCGAACCCAGGTCACCACATTGGAAGGTGAATGCTATATCCTCTGAGCCACCACGGCCCTCCATCATTACTTTAAATTTTCTCCTTAAAAGTTAAATTATTTTCCTTTTTTGATTTCAATTACGCTAATATATGTTTTGAATCAATGCTCAAATCTTCAAGTTTTCTTTCATATTTTCACTAATATACATATTGCAATTTATACTGTATCGAATTGCATAGCGATTGAACAAACTATTTTAATAAACTTGAATATTATTGAGTTTAATCCTATTTCAAAGCAGTGTAATAATATGCAAATCTGCAAGTACATTCAACTGCTATAACTGGAAGTTAATTACGATTTAACATAGTATTCTTTTAATCTTTAAAGGCAGAAATCCGATCCGTCATCCCAAACATAAAAGCATGAATTAGTTTCTAAAATATTTAGTTCACGTCTTCAAATATAGTTAGCGAATTAAGCATTGAATTTTACAAAAATCTTTATTATTTGTTGAGGATGAATTCGCATTTGTGTAGCTGACAGAATTGTATTAAACTGAAACACCAACCGATCAAATTCACCTCTGTCGCAATAAAATATTCAAACCGACTTAACTTTTCATGACTATTTGGTGGAAAGTTTGTAGCCAAAAGCATCTAAATGAAGCCAGTGCATCATTCATTTACGTTCGCAGAAATGAGATTAATTTCTGTTACCCCAAACATTTTCCTAAAGTGCATTTTACTTAAAAGGGGCTCAACGCTCATAAATCGTAATTGCGAGCATTCTTCTTTAGTTACTCAGCCCATTCTTAAGTTAAATATGAACTTCATGTCTGTTGCAGATTAGTTTACAACCGAACGAATAGAGTCTGGAGGCTAGTTTAAGAGGAAATGCGATTACTTAAATATTTGATTTACTTTTCGCATGAATATCTTATCTAGTTTACGTTCTGTACATTGTATTAGAGGTGGTTAATTTAATAATACTAGGGAAAATTACTTTAAGAGATATTTAATGTTGTCAGATGCCACTTAAGGTAGGTTTTCGCATGGACTAGCTTAGATTAGCGATTCCTCGAGATGTAGATTAATACTGAGAAAATTATTCTGTTTTTGCTCGCAGTTAAGTGCAGGAGTGACTTATTTTATTAGATGAATGTGTCTTAAGATTCTTAAATATCTAATAAATGCACTAAATTTGAATGAAACACGAATGAAAGTTGCCTGAACTTCATTCTTATGGACGAGTTTATTTCAATACGCAAGTGCTCTCTTGTTTTTTGAGAGAGGTTCAAAATCACGATGTTTCATCCCGGCATTAAGAGATGAGCATATAATTTGGCTGTTTTACGTTGGGAATTAATAAAATAGAAGACGAAATTAATATCAAAGCATTTAAATAAGAAGAGGCAAATGATTCTTAAAAATTTAATAAATGCACTATATTTATATGAAGCAGGAATGTAAGTTACTTTAACTCCATTCTTTTGAACGAGTTTATTTCAATACGTAAGAGCTCTCTTATTTTTTTAAGAAAGGTTTAAAATTACGACGTTGTATTCTAGGATTAAGAAATGATCATGCATGTAGTTTGGTTGTTTTGCGTTGGTGATTAATACTATAGGAGCCTAATTTTTAATCAAAATATTTAAATGAGAAGAGGAAAATTTATTCAACTCATTAGATTTAACTTATTTTAAAGTTTAAAGAGAAAATATGAGTAGGGAGGGATATTTCTTTTAATAAATCAAGTCATTTTTATTAGTATATTTTTTTTATTAATAAACTAATTGCTAACTGCTCCAAATATTGACAGGAGCTACTTTCAGTGAAAATCTGCTATTATACGGACAATAGATCAAGTTCAGCATAAAAACCGGCATATCTCAGAGAGAAAAGAAAAAAAATATTTACATCTGTTCCAAGTACTTTGAAGATTAAATAGTTATAAATGAGACAGACACAAGGAAAAAATACTTCGGAAAATTCTTTAATATAATTTCAAATATAAAATTTTGCTTAAAAAACAGGAAGAAAAAGTGATTTTTTATTTTTTTTTATTTTATTACTATTTTACTCTATAGTAATTGACCGTATTCTGATATAAGTAAAAGAAAATGTTTAAAAAAACCTTTACAATATTAAAGAAATCGACTCAGCAAATATCATTAATTATTTTCTTAATGAGCATAAGAAATAAGTTACACATCTTTAAGCTTTATTTTTTTCATTTTGATTTCAAATTAAGAAATATTTTTCTTCTTTTTTTGGGGTGACAAAAAAATTAAAACGGAAGGAAATAAAAATGGTCAAGAAACAAAATCCTTATCTAAAAAAATACTAGCCATTGGAAAAGAAAATAATCAGCATCTGATGAGAATGGGGGGATAAAAAAAAATAACATATAACGGAAAAAAACATTCTTAAGTCTTAACAAACGGTCTTGTGGGGGACGGTAAAATGAGTACCTTTGAGACGGTACCATTTGCTAAAAGACCAACTAAAAGACTGGACATTGGAATCAGAGCTTGGTACACTGCAAGGAGAAGACTAATCATTAGCGTTGGACATGAAAAACGATGGGAAAATGTTCGTACATTGAAGCAACTGAAGTAAATTGTAAAAGAAAGGAAATAAAAAAAATCCTTAGATGATGGCTTCTTTTTAGCTGTTCTAAGAGAGTGTGTAATTTAGTAAAGTTTCTAAATAAAAGCACCTGCGAACTCGAAGTTTTTCTTCTGCATTGGTTGAAATGAAAAATGTGTGTGATTTAGAATCGTTTTACTTCAAGACGACTCACTTAAATTTATTTTTTCTTAAAAAAAGACTATTTCGATAATATTGATTTGCAATTTCTGATTTGAGCTTGCTACCAGATGTGTCGTATTGAATTATTTTTTTTAAAAAAAACTTCGTTTTTATCCGGATTTGATCTTGCCAATTTCGTCGTCAATCTCTGTTTTATCTAACTAGAAGATACTTTCACTAAAAAATGCATTTTAACTAAATTTAGTAAGAACAGCCTTATTGCTTTTTTAGTTTATCATTGTAAAATCTATAATTAGTACAAATGCATTAAAAACTTTAATCTTACTCTAACTCAAAGGTTTTTCTTCCTCAAAATTATACTTTGTATAGAAATATTTGTAAAGTCATGGTATTTAGAAGTCAATAAGTCATAGGTATAGTAAATAGTTATAGGCATAAACAAATTTTTTTACAACCAGCTTTGAACATCCGATCCAATTTTCAGTTGATCCAATGTAGTAGTAGTACCCTGAGTAGCCTTATAATTTTGTAATTAATATACGAAGTAACTAATATATGAAGACAAGACAACAACTGGATGAAGCATCTGGAGAAATTAGCCTTCATGGAGGACTTTTGAATGGAACAAACCTACATTTGCTTTATATGGAACGGGAAAACACGAAAACCGTCCACTGATAGCTCTACAGCAAAGGGACTCTAACCCATGATTTGTCGATCATTGCGGATATTTTTAATCAGCACGGTATAAACAAATTAAAGTCATAGTGTTTAGACTTCTCAGTCAAGGGAAAATTTTCAAACTGACAGTAAATAAATTAATAAATGTGTATAAAGTTAACGCGGATAAGAAATTTAACAGACTGAAACTTTTAATGTAGACATACTCGCATGCTCATATGGTCCGGATACCTTTCTGTCCTCCTATAATGGTGAAACTTTGGAAAACATTTTACTGCCTTATTAAATGATATATTTCAATAAGTCTTTCATCGGGGCACAAGATAAATAACTTAGTATTTTTACAATTAATTAATACAAACATTGATTAAGATATTAAAATGAATTAACTTTGAGAAATTATACCTGTATCAAACTAAATTGTTTAGTATCAGGAAGCTTATAATAAAGCTTTGATCGAATTTATAATTCCACTCAAACTTTCGTAAGCAACTTTCGTTTTGTAAGTTTTGTTCTGCTTAAATAGCTAGAAAATCAACTTTAAGCTTTTGCACTTAAATGGAAGACATTCAATTCATTTTAGTTTATTTATTCATATGAAGCGTAGAGTTATTGTTAGAGAACTTTATATTACTTCCTTTGATGAAACATTTGATTTAAAATAACATGTTTACAAGTGACGCTAGATAAATGTATGCGGGCATATTAAGAATATATGTACAAATAATATTAAGTTAAGAAAATTGTTTATCTACCACCTAAAGCCCAAGCGTGTCCAAACTCAAGCTTTGCATTTGAAGGATATGCTGATATATATTCCAAATATTGATGCAGAATACCATAAATACGTTCAGGAAAATTCATGTTGCTTGTTTTCATAAAATAAATGAATTTCAATCATGTAAAGAATTATATATTGCATTAAGCTGTCAGATAAACTTTAGTATCGTTTGTTAAAACCGTTTCAATATCTTTTCGCAAAGCTTTAAATTCCAACTCAAATTTCGTTTTCCGTAATCTTAAGCTAACCTTAACATCCAATCTTTATAAATTTATCTCATATAGTTCAAAATTCGAATATTTCCTCAGAGACAACGTCCCTAACTCTGCAGATCTCATACTATGGAAGCTTTTCCCAGTATTCTTAGATGAAAACGAGGTAGTAGATAATTGCTGCAATGCCATTGAATGCATTTATCATGATTCAACCATACTTGGTAATATATAATCCTTCATCAATAACTCAGTCTGTGAATAGTCGCAGAATTCGAATTCTCTATCCCCCAAGGATGGTATGGAGATTTGTATTAAGACTGAGTGCGAAAACTGCGATGTGTTCAACCCTGATTAATTGGAATGCTCGAAAACTCTTCATCTGGGGTATAACTCAGACCAATTTCGTGTTGCCTATCTGCAATCTCAATGGTTCGCTCATCTAAATGCATTTTCAAAGCACTTTTGATGTATTGCAAGATTTAGTGCATTGACGCCTTTAAAGGCACTAATTCCTAGGTTAAACACCACATCGGATTATATGAGCTATGCAATGGATCGACAATCCGAACAGTTAATAAGTGTAAAATATATGCATGTGTGTAATAAAAGTATCACGCAGCAAAATTGAAGTTTATATTCGTTATGTAGCTTTTTAAATGTTCTTATTTTATGTATTTTAGTAGATAAAAGAACTGGCGTTAGTTTCCCTTTAATTTCAGTTAATATGATTGAAATCTCCAACGTCATAGCGTATTTATATTCGAATTAATCATCAATTATTGGGCAAAATATTAAATTAAGCGTTTCTAATTAGCAGATCATATAGAAATAAATTTCATATGTAATTTCAAATATACCCCCATTTAATCAATTAATTTTTCTATTAATTTCCAAGTATAGTCAACAGAAAGACACTTTTATAGATTATAATTTCTGCTAATATCGAAATAAGTTTTTCCCATAGCCAGGTGCAAACTTTCCTATTAACTGATTTTCACTATACTGCAAAACATTATAGTCATCTTAACAATCAAATTTGATGGCAACTACTTCACACCAAACGGTGTATAGTGAAACACCAAGAATGTTCTTCACACTGATCTGTTTAAAGTAGCTGCTACCATTTTTAGTATTCTCTAACAGAATTATTTATAATTGCAGTAATATTACTTTCATATATGAGCCAGTAAAACTATTTTTACGAGGCAATCGAAATTGCGAATTATTAAAATAAGAAGCAATTATTCCTTAATTCTTAAAACAAAAATAGTTTGTAAATAAAGCTACCAAGCATACGCATAGTACTGAGAGAATATTAACACGTATTTGAACTAGATTTAACTGCTTCCCTGATTATCTGGAGTTAACTCGGGTACGTATATGTTGCAAATATTTATTATCCGGAGAAAACTCGGAGTAACAGAATTTGTGAGTACGCTTTGTTTTAACATGTTTTTACTCGGTTGGAAGCACGTATTTGAACTAGGTTTAACAGCTTTCCTGATTATCTGGAGTTAACTCGGGTATATGCTGCAAATATTTATTATCCCGAAAAAACTCGGAGTAGCAGAATTTATCTGTACGTTTTGTTTTAACATGTTTTTACTCGGTTGGAAGCACGTATTTGAACTAGGTTTAACAGCTTTACTGATTATCTGGAGTTAACTCGGGTATATGCTGCAAATATTTATTATCCCGAGAAAACTCGGAGTAGCAGAATTTGTCAGTACGCTTTGTTTTAACGTGTTTTTACTCGGTTGGAAGCACGTATTTGAACTAGGTTTAACAGCTTTCCTGATTATCCGGAGTTAACTCGGGAATGTATACGTTGCAAATATTTATTATCCCGAGAAAACTCGGAGTAGCAGAATTTGTCAGTACGCTTTGTTTTAACATGTTTTTATTCGGTTGGAAGCAGGTATTTGAACTAGGTTTAACAGCTTTACTGATTATCTGGAGTTAACTCGGGTATATGCTGCAAATATTTATTATCCCGAGAAAACTCGGAGTAGCAGAATTTGTCAGTACGCTTTGTTTTAACGTGTTTTTACTCGGTTGGAAGCACGTATTTGAACTAGGTTTAACAGCTTTCCTGATTATCCGGAGTTAACTCGGGAATTTATACGTTGCAAATATTTATTATCCCGAGAAAACTCGGAGTAGCAGAATTTGTCAGTACGCTATGTTTTAACATGTTTTTACTCGGTTGGAAGCAACAAAAAAAATAGTAATCTATTGGGATTGCTTAAATAAAGGGTTCCTGCACCATAATTTTTGGGACTATTGAACCTTGAATTCCAAGAAATAATACACCACATGATTACAGTGTTAGCATAATAATATTTTTAAAACTAATTTTTCAGCTCAGTTGGCTGTAATATATTACTCATTTTTTAAAATATGATCATGACATACAACACAAAATCGTTTACCATCATATTCACAAGTAAAAATATAGTACTAAAACGTGATAAAACTGAAACACTTCTATTGCAAGGAAAATAATTGCTTTCAGTTTTTGTTTTATCTGAGTTGTCCAGTTCTAAAACATGGTGCTAGAGTCCAAATGTTTAATTATACAGCTGTCTAGTTATACTGAATCTATATCCATAATCAGATAATATAGTAATAAAAAATGCATACGTACCATAAAAGCGAAAAGATCGAGATACAGTTCCAAGATAATAGAAATATAAAAAGATACACTCGATTTTCTTACAGTATGGAATTAATATATTAGCCAAAAGTATTGTGTAAATATTTATCTACGTCTGTAATGTTTAAGCACCCAAATATGAATACATAAATATAATTCGATTCATATCCATAATACGGCATGGGAAAAATTATAATAACACTTATGCTCTTCCCGCCATGGAATCATCCTGAATCTTGACAACAAATATTTGAAATCTCTCTGAAACAAATATTTGAAATCTCTCTGAACCATAAACAGATAATGCGTTTACTGAAATATTATATTTTTCAATTCGCCAAATTACACATATAGGTAAGACTTTCAGCGATATGTTCTTTCAAGCTTTAAGAATTTCCGTCTCAGAGATTTTTGGTCTACATCGCGAAAAAATATTGGTATGAAAAAATATATTGAGATGGTAGATAGCATGGCATCAATGCTTTATATATCTATAGATATCTATCACCAAATACAGCATGATGGTATTTCTTATTTTATTGGATCTGTGCCTTCGTAAATCTTGGAGCTTATAGTGCTTACCTATGGCTTAATTACAAAGAGCAGCAATTCTCGTTGTTTAAGACATATGGATGAGTTCAAGCTAGAAAAGATTCTGTATTATATGTTTGGTGAGAACACACACTTTATGGGGAATTGGAAATTATGTTCTTCTTTATTTAAATATCCATTTTTAGACTTTTTTTTCTCTATAGGAGCAATAATATGCAATTTCAGTTTAATTACAAAATCGTAATTATTTATTTATTTATATTTGGCGGTTAGGTTCTACAACCTAACCGCCAAACAATTTGTGCGAAAATGTTTATTTGAGGATATTATGCCCTTTTAATTTAAAAATTAAGAAAAAAAGGAGATTTTTGCCTAAAAATTTTGTATGGCTAAAGCAGAACTTTCTAGATTATAAAAGATTTTATAATCCTTTTCTTTTAATGATTGATAAAAAAAACTGATTGCATATATATAT
>NC_092208.1:62063649-62100825 GCF_043381705.1 Parasteatoda tepidariorum
TATATATATATATATATTAGGAAACACGAAAATAATTATTTTCTATTTGCACCATACACCAATAAGTATCCCCCCTATAAATATACCTATAAGTATCCTTATAACTGTATATATTATAACCGTATGATTATAACTGTTAATTAAAAATGATGGAAAAAGCACGATAAAATATGTAATTAATGGAAAAGTAGTGTTTTGTTGTTAACTAATATATCCTCTCTGATTCAAAACGAGCATTTCGGTGCATCTATCAAAATCCAGGTAAGTAAGGAATAAATTTAGAGGTTGTAGATGCAATTCCACTTATTCTTTCTTACTTATTTTTTTTAAAGTAGGGGTCTGAGTGATAAACCTATCGATTTTAATAAAAAAATATCCTTACTCACGTTTTCAATCTAATTCTTCAAAAAGATTAAAAGCGATCAAGAAATAAAAAGTTATTTTTAACATTCGAAATGATAAAAAATGATATAACTGAGATATAAAAAAATTGTGGACATAAATTCCGATGGAAAAAGCTTAATTGGCTCTGAACGGGAATTTCCAAATCTCCCGGATTTTCTCTGGAAATGAAGTAATTGGGAAAGATTAAAGAGCTTTTATAATATATTTTCTGAATAGCTTTCGATATTAAAGTCGAATATCTCTGAAAACTGACATAGCTTCTGAATTGGGGAGGGGGGAGATTTTGAGAGAATAAAAAATCAATTCATTCTGACTGCATTAGCATAGGACAAAATGACAATTCTTAAAATGCAAGAATAGGAATATTTTTTTCCTTATTTCTTGCTTTAGAATTTTTTTCTTCCAAAAATAAATAAAAAACACAGAAAAGCAGCACTTTTTGAGTTAAGTGAAATAAATGAAGTACCCCGAGTCAAGAAAAAGACCCTACGTTTGTATATCTGATTTGAATGCGAATGATAAATTTGATTCAGTGATTGCTAACGGCCCAGATATATTTTGTTCTTATTATAATGTGACTCATTTTCATTTACTGCTGGAGTTTTCTGTAATTCAACTAATGATTTTAGTAGAAAATTTATAAGGTTACATGAGGATGCTATTTTTCTTTATGGGGATACATTCTTAATTGTATTGATTTTAAAAATGAAATGCTTGTTTTATGAAGCAGAAACATTTATGTCCATTATTTAAATTTGGGAAATTAAGTCATGGGACAATTTTTAAAGTGCTCATTTTCTTATTTCTAGATTAAATCTAAATGAACGTTTTGTAAAAACATTTTCATTTTTTCATCAATATCACAATTTTAATGCTTTCTTTTTTTTATTTCATAATTTTTTATGTACCTTCAAATTTAAAATATTCATGCAGAATTATTTTAAATATATTTTTTCTTTCACATTCGAATTTGAAAAGTTTGTAAAGTATAAAATTAAAATTAAATAAGATAATTTCTAATTTAAAAATAAAACTATGAATAACTGCAAATAAATTGGCAATAATGTTTTGGCTCTAAAAACAAAATTTTTTTTTCTATCGGAAATTAAACAGGAGAATTAATAAATATGTCGTAATTAGTCGAGCTATAAAATTTAAAATTTCTTAAATTGAATGAATGATATTTCAATTTTATGCATTTCAGTGTTATAACTAAAACAACCCGATGTAATTTAATAAATATTCTATTTTTTGATCTGATTTATAGCAAATGATATGCTAGAAAGCGCTGAAGATATCATAAATAATATATTAATGAATAAGCCTAAACTTTCGTACAAATAAATGCTAAAACAGATAAAAATAGCTTACATAGATTATTTAACACATGCTAAAAAAGTTCTGGTGAAATAACCATGCTTTATGGTAATAAAATTATTGGTAAAAAAACATAATTCTGATTATTAAAACCAAAATATACGGTATTTAAGCCATTGATTTCGTCAATATTTCCATTCATAAGGCAATGGTTTTCAGAAATACTGGTTTTCCAAATTATAGTTCTTATTACCACACATTTAGAGACAAATACAAAACTGAAATAGAAACTTTGTTCTTAGGTATTATAACAAAGTTAACAAATTTTACCACGTTCGCCACATTTTACCACATATTATAAACCATATTTTTTGTTAATTATACAAATTCCTTACCAAGCTCTAAGGCTAAAATTACCTTTTTGGGGCTCCCATAACTTTTTGGGGTTCCCATAGAGAAGGTGATTTTTAAATTAGAGATTTAATTTATTAAAGACGAAAACACGGTAACATTTATCATATTCTGGTCGGTTTGACCACACATATTTTCTAAGTGCACATACATAATTTCATAATAAATAATTATGATGATCGAATTTTTAAAAATTTATCTTGTTTCTACTGTTTTTTGAACCAAACATTTAAAGGAAAGTTGCAAATTTCACATTTATTCAGGCCCGCATTTGAAATAAAATTATTAATTTGTACATTATTATAATAAAGTTAACATAATACGTATCCGAAATTTCAATATCCACTAACTTTTTAATGTTAGTTTTTCTAATGTGTTTAATTAAAACCATATAATAAACGTATACTATAAATAAACTGTAGTTATTAAAATTATTTCGATTTTCTTGCTACAGTTGTTTCCAATTAATATCATTTTCTTTAGAGATTGACTAGACCCCTGAAACATTAGCGTCTAAATTAATTAACTCTCTACAAAGCTACATGATTTGATTATTTTAATCAGATTTCTCTAAACACATCTTACAATCTTAAAATAATACTGCCAATACTTTTATTACAGTATCAGATATCTTAATTAATTAATATCGTTAAAACAACGTCACCAGGCGTTGCTTTCCAAACCATTTTTTATTCCTTGCGCTTATGTCTTACAGTGGCATTTAAGATAGATTATTTAGAAATATTTTCTCTATGACACAAACATTCTGCTTGGAGGTTTTATTTTTACTTTCCTTTAGTTTTCGACATGGAGGGTGGGTTAACGAACGTGAAATTGGTTGGAATGTGTAACGCAACAACAATAAGATTTTCGCACAGTCTCTCTTTTCTGTTCGTAAAGTCTTCGCCTTAATTAAACTGTCGGCTTCGTGGGTAAATGTAAGAGGAGAGAAAAATTGTGATACTTTTCTTCACAGTTAGATGCAAAAGGGGAAGGTATTTTCTCTTCAGAATCTGAGGACTGCTGTGAAATATACCTAAGGAACTTTTGCCAAATTATTTTATGTCTAATTTGTTGCAACCTTTTTCCACTTACAGAGTTTGGTAAGATTTGAAATTAACTTAATGTATTGAATTCGACTTGTGAAAATTTTTTAAGGTTTTCCGAATATAACTCTCCGGGCTTTTGAACTAAAAATATTAAAAAAGAACGTGACAAATTATTAAATTTTTTTGCTTATTTTGAAATTAGGAAAATTTACATATACACATCATTGATACACACTTATTTGATAAAAAGTCAGTGTCTTTGCTTCATTTGAATTATTTGAAATATGATGCGGGGAATCGATATAATATTATATAAATGCAAAGATGCATGTGATTTTAATATTTTTATGCAATGGGACTAAACAATATTTTTACACTTATATGGAAAATAGTGAGATATAAAATTTCTTTAAAGTACTTGAATTATTAGTATTATCAAAAATTAATTCACTTTTATTATGATTCCTAGCTGTTCAATTTATTTCAACAATTTATCTCGTTTTTAGGTTTTGACAGAATGATACCAGGTTATCCTCGTTATATGATGGAGGGTAGTGGTGAAGATGGTGTTCATGATCTTCGAATTGAAAATGCTCAACTTGAAGATGATGGTGAATTCCAATGCCAGGTATGTAGTATTTCTGGTGGATCATTTTCTCCATGAGGCATCCTTGCATCTTAAAAAGACGGTAAAAAGATATTAATAAATATCTAGCTTTGAGCAAAATAAAAGTACTAAAAATGAAACACAATCCTAATACTGCACTGCGAAAAAAATATTATGATAAAAACTACTTATCGGTTTTCTGACTCTATGGCAAAACCAAGAAGGTCAGTAATTGTTACTGAAGGGCTTTGGTTTTGATTTTGGTTCAAAAATAAAGTATGGTTAAAAAATATAGCATGTGAACAATGTGATAAATAAAAACTGTGATAAAATTTGTTAATTTTGTCATGACACCTTAGAACACTGAATAAAAACCATTTATTTGGCTGAATTTACTTTTAGTTTTGTATTTTTAACTAAATGTGTGGTAACAAAATTTATAATTTTAAAATACAAAAATTCCTTTAAATTGTTACCGTATGAGTTGAAAAAATCACAAAATGATTGACTTAAATTATATATGTTTTGTTTTAATTAACCAGAATTATGTTTTTCTAACTTAAATGTCATTACCATAATTGTTTTTCTCCTTGCAGTAATGTGTTATAGAGTTTAATGTTGAGAACCATGCACGTTATTTTTTACATTTTGTTTGTTGGTTTTAATTAATGCCCAGATTAAACAAAACAATACAATATGAAAATTAGTACTTAAATGTATTGTGTACAGGTTTTACGCACAGTAAAACTTCCTTTAAACATTTCAATCGAAAGTTGTTTTAACATTTCTGTGATATTTTTACGCATAATGATATATCACGCATATTAAACGGTATTCAAGCTTTTACATTTCTGTAATACTTTTGTATTAAGTAGAACTTTCCATGCTAGAAGTTGAGCTCCTGTACATATTTTTAACGTATAATTTGGATTTCTATATTTCACTACATGTAATTGATTAATAATTCAAAAGAATATTATTAGTTTCTTAGCGTAAATTCAACAAAGAGGCTAGAAAGCTTTGACAATTAATTTAAAGGAATTTTTTATGCTTCTACAAATGAAAGTAAATATTTCTGTAAAAAATACATTAAATTAGGCTGTAACGCAACTCAATGGATACATCAGTAGTGTGAATTGCACTAATTTGTCTGCTTTATCTTTTGCTAAAAGAATTTTTTTCTTGCTTTTTATTATTTCTATGTCATGATCAAAGTTTTTTTCATTTAATTCAGTTGTTAATATTAATACTTGTAACTCATCATATTTTAATAATGAAACTAAACTCTTACTTTCTTCTCTTTTAAAAACTCTCTCTCTTGCAATACATATTTTAAAACTATAAAACTGCAAAGAGTACTCTGAGATTTTTTTATTATCTTAAGAGTAATAAATTCTTTGTAAATCAAAACTCATTTGGGAAAACATTTCACGATACGAAAAATTTTAATTTAGCAGATAATATATTTTTTATTAATATTTTAGGTGTTCATTTCCATTTTTTTTTCAAAATATTTTCTTTCAACAAATCTCTATTTACCTACATTTTTAATAAGCAAATATCAATTTTGAATTCCCAGTCCCTAAATAATGAAAGTACGGTAAATTGTAACCTCATTAAAACTTAATTTTCCTTGAAAATGATTAATATTATAAGAGCTGTAAACATATGCATAATTGATTTTCCATCTAAAAATTTAAATTCTCTCTATGATTTTATCTTTACGTATAAAAATATTTGATTTTCCAAATATTAATTGTTGTCGTATTTGTCTTAAACTAGTTTTAGGTATCACACTAATATTTTTTTTATATTAACATGATATATTTAATTAGTATTCGTCTAAAATTAATCTTTGGTATCGTACATTTTTGTGTTTAAAAAATATGATCTACAATGTTATTATTGTTTATTTATATGAGATTCTGTGTAAAATAATATAAAACATGACAGCCAAAATTTATTTCTATATGCTTAAGGGTATTAAAACATATCACAATCCTTAAAACAATACACATTATTAGAGTGATTATAAAGACTACTTATAGTTTACTATTTATAGAAGAACTACTACAGACTTATTTTTCTATTTTTTTTAATTTACAACCTATTAGTTAACCTATATAAATTATGGAAAATATACATCTATCTACCATACCTATTTATTCCTGTTTGTTTGCAAATCACAAATTTTTTCTGAAGCAGATAAATTTTACGTTTAAAAAAAATTATTTAAGAAACTTAACAATCGATCTCAATGATTTAATAAAACATTCATTAAAATATTCACAAAAACATAAATTAAAATATTCTCACAAACGTAAAGAAAAATATTTAATAACCCCCAGCTATCATTTCAAACGCTGAAAATGTTATAAATGCTTATTTTTTTATTTTCAACATAAAACTCAAAAATGATTAGAATACATATACATTTATCTGTTATAGTTCAAAATTCACAGAAAAATAACTAAATTTAATTTTTAATAAGGCATTTATTTATTACAGCGTCCACTATTTTTCCGAAATACAAATAATTTGTCAAATACCTTATTAAAATTATAATTAAAAAAATCTAAATTATGTATAACTAATGCAAATATGTATTTATCAGGAAGAAATTTTTCATGATTTGACTAATTATTAATAAAGCTATCTTCGTTTCAAGCGTATCGAAATCCAAATAATTGTTCAAATACTTATTTGAAATAAAGCATTCAAGGTTTTTTATTATAATTATTTATTTTTTTTAATTCAAACCATATTTTAACATGAAATTCAGAAGTATTTAATTCAAATATCCATCTATTAATGTTAGTTTGCAATTCTTTGAGCAATAATTAAACAAATTTTTAAGAAGTTAGTTAATTCTAGAATCTGCTATTTTACCGAAATGCAAATAGTTCAACAAATACTTAATTAAAATCATAATAAACAAAAACCTAAAATATACATAATTTAATAGAAAATTCGATTTATCAAACAAAATTTTGTTCNTAAAATTCTAATTAAAAAATCTAAATTATGTATAACTAATGCAAATATGTATTTATCAGGAAGAAATTTTTCATGATTTGACTAATTATTAATAAAGCTATCTTCGTTTCAAGTGTATCGAAATCCAAATAATTGTTCAAATACTTATTTGAAATAAAGCATTCAAAGTTTTTTATTATTATTATTTATTTTTTTTCATTCAAGCCATATTTTAACATGAAATTCAGAAGTATTTAAATCAAATATCCATCTATTAATGTTAGTTTGCAATTCTTTGAACAATAATTAAACTAATTTTTAAGAAGTTAGTTAATTCTAGAATCTGCTATTTTACCGAAATGCAAATAGTTCAACAAATACTTAATTAAAATCATAATAAACAAAAACCTAAAATATACATAATTTAATAGAAAATTCGATTTATCAAACAAAATTTTGTTCGCTATAATTTGGCAAAATATTAATAAAGCTATCATCGCTTCAAGCGTATCGAAAACCAAATAGTTGTTCAAATACTTAATTAAAATAAAAATAAACACCGAACATGTTCTAGCCTACTGCCTCAATTGCATTCTGTTGTTATTTTAAGCGAACAAATTTAATTACAAGGGATCTGTTCTGTTTTCATTTACTTTTCTGCTAATGAAGCTTTTTTTTTCTTTTCACAGCTCAATTATCTTAATCCTTACCCACTCTAAGGTTGAAAACGTTTTAAACAAATAAAAAAATTCAGTCTTTTATATCTTAAAGCAGAATCAGACCATCAAGAAAATAAATTTGATTTTCGTTAAGAGCTTTGTAGAAATGTGTATATAAAAAATGAATACTTACTGGAAGCATAACTCGTTTATGGGAAATGTAATGATGAAAAAAAATGTACTTGCTCAACAAAAGCAATTTTCTTAGTTAGCTCATCGTGTTAATATCACTAATTTATCCGGTTTTTAACGCCGGGGTTTTAATTATGCTGACTTTTGGAGGAAACGGATTCGTAATCTAATGATAAAAGTTTTTTTTTAAGGAAATTTGCGAAACGCCTAATTGACTTAGTTAGTTTTTAACAGTTGTGGTTCCTAATTTCAAAAATCAGCAGCTAAATAAGTGCTTTTGTCAAATTACGTGTGCGAATATTTCAGGAAATCAGAAATACTGTTTTTGTTGAAGAAATTGGTTACCTGATTTTTTAAAGTAACATAATACTTTTATGCGTTTGAAAGCAATTGTTTTTATACAATTATAAACGACGTGCGTGATTTGTTTGGTTTTGATAAAAGTGGCAAATAGAGTTATTAAGCTAATCATTTCTTTTGCTAAATTAGTGTAATTACTTTAGGAAATTCATAAGCATGATTGCTTTTCTTAAATTGATTAAATTAATTGTTTATCGAAATTTTTGAATAATTTAATATATTTCTTGTAATTATTTACTGATTTATATATCTGTGTTTTAAATTAAATATCATAATTTGCATAGTTTAACAGTTGTGACTTTATGAAACCAATACTTTTACTTTACTAAAATGCCTTTATTAATATAAACATTATTGAAACCAAAAACAACAAAAAATTCTTTTGTTTTTATCAGAATTTAAAGTTTGCTTGATTTTTTTAGCTGATCTATAATCCTTTGTGTGCTTACCCACTAACGGTTCTGCACATAAAAAATCATATTTTAACCTGTACTCTTCCCCACATTGCATAACTGGTTTTCCATGTTATATTAGATGGGAAAATAGTGTATTGGGAAACATTCTCCCAATTTTGCACTTTACGGTAGAACAGTTTAAATAGGGCCGAAACCGTTCACCCTCGGTCCTTACACAAGCTAATCAAAGTTGTCGCCTTCCCGCAGACTGACAACAGCCATTAGTCCACTGCGAGACACGTCTCTTTTTTGTTTTTATTTTTTTTTTTTGATATCATAAAGAAAGATTTTTTTGTTTTACTAATAATCTATTGAAAGTTTTAAAGGAATTTAGTATGTAGTTTTTAAATACTTCACTAGTAGGGGAGAGTGGGGTCAATTGTAACATCTCTTACTTAACTATTTTTAACGAACAAAAAATCCAATATATTATTAGTATTAATTGACAGACAAATAAAGTAAACTATCCTCTACTAGAAAAAAGAATAAATACCTTATTTTTAATGTTATTATATTAGTTATTAACAATTTATGACGGTCGTGCACTTGTTACAATTGTCCCCATTTACGGGGTCAATTGTAACAGTTCATAAATTCAACTAAAACATTGTTAATTATACATATTTTGATAGTTGTGATATATTTTTTTATTGATCAAAATAGTAGTGATATTTTAGGAGTAAAAATAATAATGAGCAGAGAACTAAAGGGCTAAACTTTTAACTTTAAGGGGGTAAAAATTTTAATTTAAGCAGTGAAAGGCGACAAATTAAATAATGCTTATTTAACAATATATAAATGATATAGGAAACTATTGGTGGTTCTTAAAGAGTTGAGTAAGGGTTAGTAAACATAAGATTATTTATTTTCAGCTGTTACAATCGTCCCTTTACTTATTGTTACAATCGTCCCCAAGACGCCATTTCAGCTTCATTTGTTAAAAACAATGCTAGTTAATTAACAAAACTAATTTTTTTTATTGAAATGTTAATTTAGGTGTCCACTTACATATTCGGTTAATAATTTTTATTTGTTTAAGCATAATTACTTTGTTACAATATAATATTCTAATACCAAAAAAAGTACTTATGTAGCTTGAAAATATCTTTTGTGATGTAACTCTTTCAAAAGTACATAAAAACAGCTGGGGTGTACATGTAGATTTATTAAATACACCTTGTGCGCCATCTAGGAACCAAATCTTGAACCCGACACTCGAAATTTTTCCTCTCTTACAATCGTACCCTGTTACAATTGACCCCACTCTCCCCTACTTTTTCATTTTTTACCATATATAAAAAATAAAGATTAAAGATTTATCTTTTTTGAAAATAGAACAGTTATTTTTATTTGCATATGAATCCACTGTAACAATTCTGCTATCTTTTTTAGGTAGGACCGCACGGTGAAAACAAAGCCATTAGGGTTGATGTCAAACTTACGGTTTTAAGTAAGTGGTTTTATACATTCCAGTATGTTAAATCCGATAAATTCAATATGACAATGAGGAGAAAAATATTTTTAAATTGTGTATGCTTAATGTTTACTCTTAAAAGATAAAACCAAATTAAAATTAAGTAGAGAATTTTATTCGAATCCTAACTTATAAAATTGACTTATTATTTGTTGATTTGTATAGAAGTTAATTGATTCTTTAACTTCCAGCACCACCTTCATCTATTGCCATCTCCCAACATCCTAATGGAAGTATAGTAGAAATACTCGAAGGCGTGACACTTACACTAAAATGCATGGTAGCTGGTGGAAAACCAGCAGCTGGGATAAAATGGTTTAGGAAAAATGTAGAACTCAGACCAGGTTAGTATCGAACATTAGTTATATAGTTATACTTAAAGTTTTCTTTAATTTGATAGAAACTATTGTGCAACCACGTTCCTATGTGTAAAATTAAAAAAAAAATTTTTTTTAAATAAAATGCTGCATAGTATATAATACGTGAGTAATTTTTGAAGTAATTATTTTAAGTCTAGTCATCTCCTTTTTTGCAAAAGAAAAACTATTAATGGTAATCTTAGATATGTTATGAATACCTTCTTTTCCTGTTTATAACCAACAGAGTATAATTTGAACTTAAATACATTAAACATCGATTAGCGTTAGTCAATATTTAAGTATAACAATTTATGAAAAAGGAGGAACAATAGAACTATAAAATAAAACTTTAAGATTTCACGTTGAAAATAATACCTAGAAAACTAGCATATACATGCTTCATGGGAAAGTATTTATTGCAGGGAAGGGTGCAAAAATGCATTTTTCGTCAATACCCTGGGTTTAATATACAAAACAATACCAATAATATATTATTTTATTCGCAAGTGGAGTATTTACGAAGTCTCTATACAGTGTATATAAGTTTGTATATGATAGAGGTTTTATCTCTCTAATTTTCGCATCTTAATATTCCTACTTAATTTTCTTCGTTATACTTGATTTAAACATATCTTTTGTAATGATTATGCAACATTTTTGTATGAATTTGAAATAAAAACTTTGCAAAAATGCATTTTAAACTCTGCTTTTCCGAAGGAGAAGCTGCTGCAATCATGTCTTATAATTTCTTTAAATCATTTCATGCTGAACCATAGTTTCGTAACTTTGATGCAAAACATAATCTGTTATCGTATGCAATTTTTAGTTTGAACTACACTAATCATGGTACTAATTATGATTGTTCTCTTTTTTTAATCGAATACTTACCGGTACGGCTCAGGTTAATATAATTTGAAGAATAAAGTTAAATTTAGGTCTACATTAGCAATTTCTAGTTGTACGTTAAAGTAAAAAATTATTTCCAGTCAATCCACTTGTGGATCATTTTAAATATATATATGGTTAAATTCGACCCCTTTCTTAAGGTTGCATCAAGTTTGCACCGAATAGTTGTTCTTGGTGCCAATATTAAGTTCCAGTATTATTCCAATTTTTTAGAATGTAACAAAGCTGTGGTACCAAAACCAAATTCTTAAAAACTATGATAGTTTACTANCAGTGTCTACAGAATATTTTCATTATTTTTGACCTTTTGAAAATACTTTTTTAACCCAAATTCATTAGATGGTAGCAGTGATGATTATATCGTTTTAATTATATTATTTAAAACAATTACTTAGTTAAATTAGCTGACTCAGCTTAAACTAGTTAGTTCACCTAAAAATTATGAAAAAAACTGAGGACCTATATCATATTTACATGTTTTAGGTGCCATTTGTAATATGGATAATGAATTCATCCATACAATTTCCTTTTAGTACAGTAACGAAAAAAAGCAACAACAAAAAAACTATAGCTTTTCTGCAGGTGCTATTAGAAATATTGGAGCATAAATTAAACCACAATATCAAATATGGTGCAAGTAAAACTATATTATGATACCTCTTATACTTGATTCCATGGTACTGTGGATCATTTTAAATATATATATGGTTAAATTCGACCCCTTTGTTAAGGTTGCATCAAGTTTGCACCGAATAGTTGTTCTTGGTGCCAATATTAAGTTCCAGTATTATTCCAATTTTTTAGAATGTAACAAAGCTGTGGTACCAAAACCAAATTCTTAAAAACTATGATAGTTTACTATTGCGCCGTGTAGAGATTGGATCTATATTACATATAAAAGAGTACAGTTAATATTAGTTGCGAGTAAACAGTCACTAATCGTAACTTAGCTTGTTTCTCGTCATTTATATCAATGCAAAATAAATAATTTAGGCAGCTTATTTTGAAGGCGAATGGCTTTAACATAAATTCAGGAACAGAAAACAAAAGTAGACGCTAAACTCTACAGTTACGCAACCACTTAGTTTAATCTAGTTAAATACCCCCTCCTAAAAAACAGCAATAAAAATGAGCACCTCTTTTTTACATCTATATAGTCCATCTTCTAGTTTGGATAACAAATTCAAGTCAGATACTTTCCTATCAGCACACTGACAATAAAACAACAACGAAAGACTATAACCTGGGCGCAGACTGGCCAGGTTTTGGGCCCGGAGACAAATTCTCACGATCAACCCTACTTACATACATATATCTATCACTTTTAACCATTTTTTCCCACGGTACATTTCTTCATCAACCATGTGAACAAAATAAAACTGGTTCGGAAGAAACAAGGACCTTGTACAAGGACGAAAAATTAAAAATAAAAATGGCGGCTTTGGTGCACTAAAACAACATGTAGCGTCTTCTGATAAATCTTCTAACTCTAAAGAGTTCAATATCTTGTTAGAAGCCTTGTTTGGTATTCCATCCGCAAACTTTAATAGGGTGGGTATTAGTTGGAGATAAATGCCGGTTGCTTAAATGTTCTTTTTAGAAAGTTGAATCTATCATGCGCAATCATTGGATAACAGAAAATCATTTTTTTATTCTTATTACCACGGAGATTTTTTTTTTCAAATAAATATTTTTTTTCATTTTCCCACGATCCGTTATCGTAAATGTGGTAAATACTTTAAAGGTGCCTCAATGTCTTTTCCAAATATGTACCTTAAAATTTTTATATTTTTGTTTATTTGTTTTTTAATGAGTTAAATGTTTTAATGTTTCATGCAATTTTAATTTGGTTTATTATTTGTGTAAGCTTTTGACGCATATCGTATACCAGTGTTCCCATAGGCATAGTGTGAGGGGGCATACTTTTTTTAGAGAACTGTTCATTTATTTTATATTTTATGTATATATGCACATTTAGTTTTTATGTGTACATATATTTATTTACAAATGTATGCATAAAACTTGATCTCTGCAATTTCATGTACATATGTTTATTTAGTTTTTATATGTACGTATATTTATAAGGATAGGTATGTATAAAACTTAAAATGGACGAGCAGTTTATAAACAATGTGTGCTCCCACTCTATGCCTCACGCTATGCCTATGGGTGTCCCTTTTCAATACTTTTTTCTGAGTATCTAACAAAGAACAAAAATATTTTTTTTTTAATATTTTAATTAAAAAAACAGTCAAAAAGTTGCTAAAAATTGTTAGACTACTTGAATTACATTTGCATTAAAATAAAACTAATTCAAAAGAAGTATCTAAACTTTTTCTTTCATTCATATTCAACACATTATCAATAATTGATTTTGTAAATTAAGGAAATTTCAACGATGACAAATTGCTTCTCTTATGTCTAAATGCAAATTTGAAAATTACTGTTTAGAATTGAGCAGTTTTTTGGAAGATTTTACCATTAACACAGGGCACTGCCTCGTTTTTTCATGCTGTATTTTAAAATCATAAATCATTAGAATGATTAATATATTCTGCTTAATATATTCTAATAAGAATTCTACGTCAAAGGGTTAATGTTATTCAATATCAATTATTTAAATCTCATAACTTTCAAATTTACTTGTTTCATCAGTAAATTATATGGCTTTTTATGTAATAAAAATGTATAATAAAGATTTTCTTTGTCACTCATCTATAGAAATCAATCGTGATTTTAAGACCAAAAACTGATAAATCTTATCTATTAAATATCATATTCTAACATCGACTGAGCACATGCAAAGGCATATGTGATAAAATATTAGCTGATATAAAAGACCACGGATTTCATTAAGTTTGAATTGTTTGTCCTGATTTCGAGTCTGAGGATGTTTTATTAGATAACTACGAATAATCCGATTGGTATTTAATGTGTTCTACTTTCTGACACATATCTTTGTTAAGTTTATGGTTATTTCTAGTTTTTTCACACTTGTATTTCGGGAATAAACACGTATTTATATCAAAATGTTACGTTTCGTTTTTTCTTTGTAATAAGAAAGTTTAAAATATTATTTTTGATATTTTCAGAAAATCTGCCAGTTTATTTCTATGCAATTAAGTAATGTAAAGCTAATTCAAACGTTTAATAAAATAAAATACATAAAATAATATCAATTACATATCTAAATTTTGATTTTGAAAATATTACTAAAAACTGTTTATTTTAGCTATGTGATGTGAACAAAGCTTGATCGTAGGTTTGCTTACCTCTATGTTGAAAATATTCGTTAAAAAGATTTCATATGTATTTATTTATAGATAACAAATTGTCAGCATTTATGACATAATGTTAAATAAAAATTGCTTTTTTATCTCATAAGAACTTACCCAAAATGTTTATTTTAATACGATAATTGTGTGTGATGAATATATCACACACAATTCGGTTACAGCATGTACTGTACTGACATATTTGATTTCACATTTACAGGGAAATTTATAGAATATAATTTTATCATTGGAACTTCAATGTTGATTCTAGCTTTCAACAGACATTAAGTAAATAAATGCAGGAAATATGTTTGATCTGGCATTTTATAGAGTTATAAAGTATAAATGCATAATTATCAACTAAAAGTATTGAAATACATGCAATAGAGCTTGTTTAAGTAAACAGTTGAATATTAATTAATTCTGTATTACGGGTTACAATAATATTCCAGATTGACACTTTCCATTTGACTTAATACTGCACGTGTGATATTCAGGAATTGAGATTAATTCTACAACTGTGTTTCATGAATCATTTTGAATGGAATTCAACGCGTTACACAGAATTTCCATCAGAAGACACTGTTGTCCATATTACTGTTGGAATTACAGAGCTAATTTGCAGTTTTAAACTATTGGAGAGTGTTCTCAGCATGTATATATTTTTTTTCTAAGTTTTTGCTTTACTTTTTTTGAAAAAAAAAGTTTCATTCAGGGTATAAAATTCATAAATTGTATATAATAAACACGATCTATTATATATATTGTATAGAATATATATTACACATAAATATTACATATAATATATATTATCAAACGTTTATATTCATAGCTTTAATGTTAGTTTTACTTTGAAAGAAAATATATTTTCTTAATATATATATTTTTTAAATAGTAATTGTTAGACGTATTAAAAATCTGTGCTAAAAATATCATTTTCAAAACCATTATTTTTTAGGAAATTACTGGTTAATTTTTCTTTATAAAATAAAAATTGTAATTAATAATTTTATATAATAAAATAATAATTTTTTCACATTAATAAAATAGTCCATAGCAAGGAAAAATGTGAAAAAAGTTACTAGGATTGAGAAACGATCGCAGATTTGAAATCAGTGACGTGAACATATCCAAGATCCGCTAAAAAAAAAACTCATGCAAAATGAAACAAAACAAGAAAAAAGTGATCCCCAATATAATCTTTGCATTTCCAGTTATATATTACTTTTAATTTGTCTGCATAACATTGTTTTTAACGTTCAAAATAGATAATCAAGCATAAATACCGAAAAAAATAAAGATAAATTTTTATAATATTATATCCATTTCGATAAGCTTATCATCATCATTATCTTGATAGTTATTTATTATTATTTTCAAATCGTAAAAATTTTTAAGATGTAATTTTTAAGAATTAAATTTTCAGATAACAATAAATTTCATGCAATGCAATTTCCTCACGAAACTTAATTTATGAAAATATTGTGAGAAGTTAAAAAAGTGTTTTTTTTTTATATAAAATACATCTCTTTTATTTTTTTGTTTTGTTAATCACACGATATGAGTTATCACATTGTGAATAAGCAATAGTATATTATATCCAAAAATTCACTTGCATAACTTATTAAAGAGCTACACATATTTAACATCAAATGAAAGTAAACGATTAAGATTCTATTATTAAATGAAAAAGCTTCAGAAGAGTCAAATTTTATAAGCATTTATTTTGCGTGATTGTAGTTACGTCGATTATTCAAAATAAATGATAAATGGAAATCCTGGAGAAAGGAGTAAAGCTCATAAAAGAGTAATAATTCATTTAATTGTATTACATATAGAACTTCTTTATGAGCCTCAAATCAAAATATGTGGTAATTTAATGTTAAGTTCTGTGTCGAATTGCTTCGTACAAATCTTCACATTTATTTCCTGTTTTAATTTTGTTTTTTTTTACCTTTATTGTTTTACCTCTGAAAATGAGGCAAATAGATCCATTTTAAAGAAACAATTTAAAAAATTAGTTCTATTGCTAAAATGCACGTGGTGGTACTATGACCTTGAGAGCTTTTTCAAATTTTAAAACCATGCTGCATTACGTAGTCTTGCGAAAGCAGTAAATGAAAACTTGATTGGTTAAACCAATCAAAGGATACAAATGGACAAAAAATAGCGAAGGGAACTTTTTCTTTGATAATAACAAGTAAATTTAATAGTTGATATCAGAGCTGTCGTAAACAATTATATCATACATCTTTGAAACGTCAAAAAACTCAATAAATCTAAGAGAATGGATTGTCAATGTTTTGCTGTTTAACCTTCTAGTGGTCACAGTGCTTAATACCTGGTGAGCATTTTTAACATTATCCTGCTCTACCATATGATTCCAATCACTGTTTGTGATAAAATTAGATGTTGATAATGGACTTTAAAATGTAATAAACCTAATGTACGTGTAGCGTACATATTTTTACTCTACTTACACATAATGTATGATATACTTTTGTAACATTCCTTACATAATTCATTTTTTATTTAAAAGGAAAAATTATAAAATTGAAAAATAATCTCGCGTGGTATCTTTCACAATGCAATGAACTGCTGAGATTAAATTAACTTACTGGAAAACTGCATTGAGTAGTCATACGATGGAAAACTTTTCCCAAAAATCTTGATATAATTATTATTTTCGATCTTAACTTTAATTTTTTTTAAAAATTGCTTTATCGCTAGAAATCATAATCTGAACATATTTTCCGAGTGAGCGACGTGACCTGTAACAAAGGCCCGAAAAGCACGCCAATGTTTATCCGATGCAAATCTCAAGCATGGAGTAAACAATTACTAGCTTCTTGAAGGAGTTATCGTGCTTATGAAAGTGTTATATTTCCTGCCAAAATAAACGTGATCTCTCATACTCATCAAATAATTGAAAGAATAAATTGAAAGAATAGACAGATTTCTCAGCATAGACCTTGCTTTCAGCTTTCCAAATGGCGTGACTATTGTTTAATACAGCAGTCACACGCAAGATACTTAAGTAAAAGCTGCATCACGAAAACCGGATTAAACATGCCGGACTGATTCTTAGCACGATTTCCCGGACTTAGGCTTATTGCACTCCTTTGCTTAATAGATTTATCATATTTTTACTTTGAGAACATTGCAGAATTATTACTTAAAATGAATACTTTATTAGAAAATATAGCTACTTTATTTTCGAACATTTAAAAAAAAATGTATACAAATTTAATGCTTTGATTGTTTTCGTAAGAACACGTATAAACTAAGAGTTGATACTCAAGTAAGATTTTGTCTGCATTCAATTTCTTATTCTTCTAAAAAATGTGTGAAATATATTATTTAGTTTTACTGCACTTCTTAGAGTTAAATATTTCCTAGATATATTGCATAGCTAGAACATTGCAGATCCCATTAAGTTTGTTTTAAATACGGAAGAATATGAAAGCATAAATTACTTGACGATTATGATTTTTGCAGCTTTTATTCAGATAGCTTTTGACAGGGAATATAGATATGATAACTTAATTAGCACTGAATGTGTTAGCTAAACTAATGCTAGCATTAGTTAAATAATTGTTTTAATTTTTAGATGAGAAATTACATCGATGAACGGTTATGAATCTTACTTAGGTTGTCTTGGCAATTATGATATTATTCTAACTTCTGACATTTTTTTTCTTGATAAGATGCAAAATTGCTGTAGAAAACATTTACTATTCTATGCATGGGCTAGGATAGCCTTGCTGGTAGAGCATTGGGCCCATTTCTAAGAAGTCGTGAGTTCAATCCTAGTGTAGTAATGACTGCAACACGTTAAATATGTCGAGTCAAAAAGCCTTTGCGTTCTTTCGAGTCTTTGCGTTCCCCTAACTAATCATACCTCTGGGTGTAATGAATTGGAGATTCATCGTTCTCTGGTTCATGTCAAAATTACGAATTGAATGAATCGATGCATGATTGGGCCCACCCTGTGTGTGGCTTACGTCATATTCTTTGCCATAGATGGCGCCACTGAAAAAAACAAGAAACGCTCTCTCTGCCTTAAATTCGCTTAGATTCACCAATCAGGCCTTCTGGTATTGGCTAGTGGCATTAGAAACAACAACATCAACACTATTCCATGTATATCATGCATAAGAGATATTGCAGAAAATACTCGACGATCCATTTTTGCAATATCTACTAGCTTATCTAAGATTATTTTTATACAAACACGTTTTTATATACTATGGCTTTATTATTTTTACTCATTGTAAGGCTTACGCAAGGGGCAAAGATAATATATAAATATATTCTGTTTACCTATATAATGTAAGATAGTGCACAATCCCTCTCTTCAATCACTTTCATAAACGTCATAACCTAATCTCAACCTTTAACATAAATCTTTATAATTTTCGTCGAAGGAATATTCAGCCAAAAAAAACAGAAAATCAATATTTTTCATGAAAAAAAAAAATTATTTAAATTGGATGCAGCTTTATTGAACTGGAATATTTACAAGGATCAAAGTAGCTTGATTGCCAGAGAAACTAAAATGTAATTATAATAATTATTATAGTTTCGTGATGCAAAAAAAAATAAATAAAATGAAGCAATAGTTTCTTATTTTACTTTTTTTCAGCAATAAAACAAGTTGTGGTTAAAATATTTTTTTATCTATCTTCAAAGTAAATAATTAAAATATTAAATGTTAAATATTACAATGTTCACATTACCTAAATATGCAAAGCTGTAGTTATAAATATTATTCTAATTAACATTTATATCTCATAACTAACTTGAGCGCTTGTTCCTGATATTAAGCTATCTGTAATTGTGGACCCTGTATATTTTCATTTTGCGCTAAAGTGTAATAGCACATTACCTAAAGTACAATATATACATCACGATGCAACGTAATTTAAAGTACATTATATGCATCACAATGTAAAGTAAAATATATACATCAAATGTACTTTAATTGAAAGTTGTGTTATAAATATTTTTCAAATTAAATTTATGTCTTATAATTAATTTGAGCATATACTCTTGACATTAGGTTATTTGGAATTTGTTTGTCAATTAACTAATTAACATATACTTTTTAATATTCTATATTCACTAAAAATATACATTTATGTTTTATTTATAGTATTGATCATTTATTTCCAGATAATGTTTTATATAATACTGAAAAAATAGACGAACATAAAGAAACTGCAATTAGTACCATAACTCTAACTCCTACGCCGGATGACAATGGAGCTTTATACAGTTGTGAAGCTGTGCACAAAGCTTTAAGCTCACCAATGGCATCATTCATCGAACTAAGTGTGCTTTGTAAGTATATGCAGCAATTACTATTTGATATAAATGGCTGTGTATATTAGTCAAATATATTAAATGTAGCAGATACGCTGTCTTCACCAGGTAAAAAATAAGTTTTTAATACTGCTAAGTTAATAATAATAAGTTTATAATAATAAGTAATCAAAATAAGTTTTTAATATTGAGGACTCTCACATACTGATTATTTATATGATTATTATAAGGTAATGTTATCTTTTTAAAAGGTTTAAGTGTTTGCATTTGTTTAATTAGCTTTTTAAAGTATTATGAGAGCAGAAAGTTAAACCAGGTAGAGATTTAAGCATCTATTTAAAAAGAAATATGTTAAAAAAACTTGCATTTTAGAAATGCGCAGGAGTGTAAATTATCCAAGAAATTCGTTTTTTTTTTGTGCATTAATGTTCGTGAACTGAAGAATAAAGAATTTATCGTACAGTTATATCAGTCGTGAAAACCCCTATATGACGCTTCTCGTTACTTAGTGTACACTATATATAAATGAGTGGGTATATATATATATATATATATATATATATACACGGGGATGACATTGAGTTGGCTAATTAATTTTTAATTTGTGTAGAGGATGTTNATAATGTAGGATAGCAGGAATGATAAATAATATCCTTTATATTTTATTGAGTTTAAAGTAATATTGAAGTAAATGCCTTTAAAAAGAGCCCATAAAATATTTTACTGCAATATAAGTCACAGAGCAATGCTCTCAATATTATTCTATAATATTTAAAATTAGAAAAGAAAAATGCACTAATTATAAAATGTTGGAATAAAATTTTTTATTAGACATGACAGACTTAAATGTGCATCTTAGTTAAACTATTGATGTTAATCAATATTTATTGTCAATTGGCATTTGTATACCATGCTTTGCAACTAATTCATCAAAATTCATATATTAAGTAGGTCACGTTTAGCTTGACTAAAGCTTATTTCTATTAATTTAATGTTCACCAGATCATCCTAAACAATGTCTAAAACAATCCTATCAAAATAGATATCTCTTTCATAGCTTAATAGGGAGTGGGAACTCATTACAATTAAGCCAACTAGCCACAATTGTGCATCTATGTACACGCAGCAATTGATTTTAGGCACAGGCCTACCTGGTAAAGAACTTGTAGCAGAGAAAGGGGGAAAGCAATTCGATTGCAAAATCTATTCGGCAGGGTTCGATACCTAGTTAGAAGTGAAAAGCTGGATCGTGTAATTGGAATGCTTCGTTCATTAAAGCGTTATCCCGCCGTTCATTCGCACCTTTATACAAAAGCCTGATTTGGGATAAAAGGACTGAGACGAGATGCAGGTTTTAATTATTTTTAGACCCCTGTCTAAGGCTTTTGTTGGAACCTGCCGGTGTTGAGAATCTAATGAAACGAAGAAAAAGCTCGGTAGGAATCTTTTTCCTTTTTTTTTAATCTACTCCTCTTTCCCGCCAAACCCTTTCATTATCAGTCTTTTTTAGAGAGTTCTGGTAGTGAAAGTTTGGAAGATTAATGTTGTTTTCTCTTCCACAGAATCAAGGCCGTTTTAGTTCCCCGAAATATTATGAGATCGTTGGTGCTATCAAACGCAGTTGGTGTGTCGCGAAGACGATAGAAAAATGGTTATATCGCGTGTTAGAATATAACTTGAGGAATTAGGCTCTATAGTTTGTAAAAAATTTTCTAAGGAAGTATTGAAAAGTTAGTTTAAGGTTTTTCTAAAATGTTTTAGACTCCTGATAAAGATTGTAATTAGATAAAAACTGGAAGAAAAAAACCATAAATATGGATAATAAATAGTGAATAAAATGTTTTTGGGATGATAATTTTTTTTTTGAAGATTGACAAATTTCTTTATAAATTGAAAAGAAAGCAACATGAGCTTTCTTGTCATTATTTACAACAATTTTCGCTTAAAAATTTAGAAATTTTTATGCTTCGTGTTGTATTAAATATTTTTCTGAAAGATGAAATAAAAAGTGGTTTTACTATTTTTAGTATTGTTAAATGTTCGAATTCTATTGTTTTCTTGTTGATACGAATTCTGCTCCAGCTGGTACCGATCTCAGTACTAGACGGATCACGGATTAGAATCTTTTTGCCGTCTGGAGTTTTTTGTGGTTTTCCTCGTAATGCGTATCCATATAGCTCAAATGAGGGATAGTTTCATCAAAAAGTCCTACACAAAGGAGAATTTATCCAGATGATAGACCCAGGAATTTCTTTGTCTTCTGGGTTGCTTTTAAAATCACAAAGCAACGTGGTTGAACATTGTTATTTCGTAAATTCAGAATTAGGTAGACTGTTCAACGCCGGTTATAAAATAAAAATATATAACAAAAATTATATTTTTACCAAACAATAATATTTATTATGTAATCTTTATTGTTTGTTAAAGATAATGCTTCATAGCATAAATGTTTCTATTTATTAGCAGTCATCATTCCATAATTGAGAAGTTAGGAAACTAAAAATTCAAAATCTTGAATAAAATGTATCAAGTTGTGTGAATTTTCAAAAATAAATCCAAGAAAAGTTTAAAAACATATTTAATAGAAATTAATTTTGTAATTATAAGCAATCTTTGATACATTTTTATTCCTTTAACCCTTTGTTTAGATCATAAAAGTTTAAAAAAAATAACAAAGCATTTCTTTCTCTTTCTTTTTCAGTTCCTCCTGGTCCTCCAGAAATCGAAGGATATCAAGAAGGTGAGACAGTTAGAATGGGAGACACATTAACTTTAGCATGTGTTTCACGAGGAGGCAACCCATTGGCTAAATTGGTTTGGTTTCGAAATGACCAGCAAGTAGACCTCACGTATACCACAACTGGCCGCGAATCAACAAATACTTTAACCTTCCCAGTTGAGTCGAATGATAACAACGCCATCTACCGATGTGAAGCAACAAACTCTATAAGCCCTAAGCCTATGATTGCGATGGTTAAACTAACTGTTCAATGTAAGTGTATTTCTAAAGAAATACTTTTTTCGATTTTCTGTAATAATCTAATGGAGAGAACTGAGCTTATCTTTTGCTGTGATCACGATTTACTGTAATATTTGTTAAGAAAAGAAACGAAAAATCTTCATACATGGCAAAGGAAAATTTCAGTGAGGAAAATAAAAGAATTATTTGAAAAAAAAATTATAAAATACAGATTTTAATTATCAAAATAAGGATACCATGTCTTGATGTTTTTTAACCTTTTATGAGTTTAATTGAGAAATTAGAAGTCAAGTCTCGTTGCCGAGCACTATTTCTCTAATACAGCAGAAAACCAGATTGCTAAATGGGAAAGCAACCATGTTCTACCCTGAAATAAGTTTGAATAGGATAGATAAATGATTTTTTCCCTTTTTAGTCGTAAATTTAAAAGCAATAAAAGAAAGACTATTTTTTTTTCCATTTATGTTTTCAAAATTCTGGAACATTTATTTTTATTACTAAATGTCTCTTATGATATGGTATTTAATATTAAAAAAGTAGTTTTAATTTATTTGTGCAGTAAAGCATATTTCCTTCAAATAAAGTGAAGTTTTCTTTATATGTATGCTACAAATATCTTTTTTCATGTTTCGAAATATGTGTGAGGTCTTGCATTATTGTGTTGGAACATGATTCCTTCGTTATTTGTGGAACATACAATTTCGAACTTCATTACGAGATATGATTGTTTTTTAATTAATAGATTTTTAAAAGAAAAAATTTAATATAAAATTCAATTTCCTTCTTTTTAAAAATGTATTGATGAAAACATTTACTGCTAGAACCAACATTTTAATAACTATAAGAACTTCAAAATGTATTTGCTGCGTGTTAAAGAGTTTCCCTTTTACTTCAGTTAATCCAAGTAAAGTGACAATTATTGGACCAAAAGAAGCTCAAGAGGGTGATGCTGTGACAATGACGTGCACAACTGACAGAAGCAATCCGCCAGCAGATGTGTCATGGGTAGTTGATGGAAGACCAGTTCAAGCAGCGAGTAGTAGTGTTGCGGATCCTAGAGGAGGATGGATAACTACCTCAAATGTCACAGTTACTATTACTGGTCATGTAAGTATTGTTTATTTTAAGTAAATTGGTTTCGAAAATCATAATTTTTTATGAATTAATTTTACTTTTATATTTATTTGTTATGCTTTTATTGCAATTTTATTTTGTTTATTTTCTATACTTTAAATCCTCGTATACTACTTGCGCTTAATTTTTCTCATTCCATATCGTTTGAATTTTCTCGCTCCCAGCACATGACAAATTCTTTCCTATTTCATAAACCATTTCTGTTACAGTTATTTAATTTCTGTCATTCATGTACGTATTAATTATTTCCTTTTTTTCATTCCAAATACATTACAATTACTTCATTTTTTTCCATATGCTTTTTTATATCCCGTGTTTGTAATAATTATTTTATTCGTACCATACGTTACAATTATAGCGTGTCTAATTAAAAATAAAAAAAAGAAAAAAAAACACCTATTCTCATGCAAATTATGTAATTTATATATTGTTAATCAAATGAAAATAATCATGTACGAGAAAGGAATGTAAGAAATGTCAAAATAAAAGAAAGTCAAAAGTTCTGTAAAAGACGATGTGTTACTACTAGAATGATACTACTATTAATTATATTCAACTACGAATATTTCTTCGATTGATGAACGTTAGGAAATTGCTACTAATTCTTTGATACAAATGAAGAATACAACTAACAAAAATAAATTTCGTGTTAACTGTAGAAATTAAAATGTAGCATATTTATTCTCTTATGGAAAATGTTGTTTATTAATTTATCAGTCGAATAACAAAATCATTTACGAGTAAGGAAGTTAAGGAGTTAAAGAATAATTAAAACACATGTTCTAAAAAAGAAATTTACATCTTGAATCTTTCTACCATTAATCAGGGTTCTTTAAGAGCTATTAATTAGTTTACTAATTCTTCGTTGTATAATCTTTCACAACTACCTAAAATAAATTTATTGAAAGTTAAATATTACAATTTAAATGCTTCCTAACACTTTTGCAAATATATGTTTAAAAAAATCTTCTGCTCCTTGAAGCAGGCAATATTCGATAATGCTTTCCTACTAGTCTCCAGGGTCAGCTAATTGCTACAACAGAAAGTCTTATTGCCATCTCATTTAAAAGGCCCGCTATGTATCACGCATGAGAAAGCATCTGTGATAACAGATCGATAAATTGATTAAAAGTTTGCCTTGCCTTCTCCCTATTCGCATGGCATAACAGAATCTTCTATATTTATCTATCTGTTCGTGTTGCGGGACATTTTATTTGTTTATCAAAGCAATTGCATTGCTCTTTATAGGAATCTAGTTAATGCTACAAAAAACAAAATATGACTAATTGCATTATTTTATTAAACATAGTTTTTGGCTATATTAATTGCTTGTTCTTGACTCTACAACAATTTATAGCTAGTCGTTAATTAGTTTAACGCAAAGTTAGGGCTCTTGGCAAATTCATTTTGTTGTTTTGAACATTGTATTATTTGGATTTAAATAAAAAATAAATATGGAGACAGTATAATGCTGTTGTTTTTTAAGACACTTGGACAAGTCAGGCTCACCAGCCATAGGCGTTTTGAGAATTAAGTCAGAAAGGGGCATTTTTCGTTTGATATGAGAGCACCGCAAAGGTGAAAGAACGTCTTAGCTCAGAACCACGTGGACAAATTGCTGCACCACTCAATCGTGAGACCACTTTTTTAAGTTAGACATAGATCTGAAGAGAAGGGGATTTTCTCTAAATCCCACTTATGGTACTGATAGCGACCGATCACATTTTTTACGAGCCCGTATATCACGTGTACTCGGTTTGGCATAGTGGAGTATAGGATCGAACCGCTGACTTTAAAGTAATATTTAATGGGGAATTTAAAATGTGAGCAATCAGTGTAAAAGTTTTTAAGCTTATTTTTACTAGCTTGTATTCAAATGAATATATGGTATACCCTGGACTACAGATGGGCACAGGATATTACATCAAGCAAAACGATGCGAATAAAGCACAGTTTAGAGGCATATTATAGTTGCAGTTTCATAAACAAGAACCTTACACATCGTGGAGAAATTAAGGAAATAAGTCTCAATAAGCAAAAAGGAGTTTAATCAGTTGGATAGGAGAAACAAGATTAAAGATAATAAAAGAAGGGAGGTAAGGGTCTGAGGAAGGTGTGTAGGAGTACCAGGATTCAAAAATTTCCCAACTACATCACACCTGTTTCTTACCCATCTTCTTTTATATATTCTTCAAGTTTGTTACTTTTCCATTGCCATTTTGGTATTTAGACACTGAGGTAGACTCTCGTTTAAAGAACCCAAGCTATAGTACATCTGTTTCTGCTCCTTTATTTGTGTTTTAATCAATAAATCATAGTTTAGATTTTTTTAACATAATTGACATCAATAGTGAAATAAAAGATCCTGCCTATCCATAAAACTATTGTTTAGTCATCCTTTTAGGCATGTTTATTCTGATGTTTTTAAATAAATCTCGTTATATTTAAGTAAGTTTTAAAACACGTTTAAGGAGTTGAAATCTAAATTATAAAATTTATTTTTTGTTTTAAAGTTCTGAAAGCGTATTCTTTTCTCTTATTTACATCTTAATATTTTAATAAAGTTCAGATCTCAATTTTAATAAATTACTCCAATGACTTTCAAAAAGGTCGATGCATTTAAAAAAAAAGGTTTTTTTTCTCAAAGTTTCAAGTTCTTTTAACTTCCTTTTCATTTTTTGATTGCGCAATATTGGGAATTTTTTTTAAAAATATAAACCAATAAAAAACGATACATTTCACAATAAAACCTTCTAGCAAAAAATCAACGAAACAAGCTCAGAATTTTTTTTCCCAAAATTCTTTTATTTCTCGAACTTTTTTCGACTTATAAGTTTATCTAGATTTCATTAAGTGCTTTAACTGGTTTCGTCAATTTTATTGAAAAAAAAATTCTTCTTTATTAAACTTTTTCTCCATCAACCAAACAAATAAAATCCGTTCCGTGAATTTTTCTATTCACCTAAAGGAATCTATTCACACTATGGCGGGACTCCTTTCTTTCAACAAACCTTCTAATTTAATCCTCCTTTTCGCAGATGTTTTCAACTTCTTATAATTCATTTTATTTCCAAGATTTAATGGTTGAGTGTATCTAAAATGGGTTGAAAGAATTAAAAGAAAGAAAACCAAATCTAAATTGAAGAGGAGAAAACGTTTTAATCAGTTTGTTACTTTTTGGACGGTTATGGAATTATGGAAAAATATGATTTTTAAAAGCTTCTTATTCTTTGATTGAATTCATTTTAAACTTTTGAAATATAACCTTTCATTTACATTAAATTTAGGAAATTTAATGCATGGAAACTGAAAAAATAATTTTTTTCTTTTTGTGTATTGATCATATTTTATGTATAGAAATTATTTTTTTTATAATATTTTTAGTAACTTTTCTCTTATTCGATTTTAAAAATGTTAGAATGTTACTTTGTATTTTTTTATCCTTTTTATATAATTAAAAGCATCGGTAAGTAATAACGCGAAAATAAGATATTTAATCTATTTTCCAGATTATATTTCATAAATGTTTCGAAGTAAAATTTATTGAATATAAAGTTCTAGACTATTATATTTCTCTTTATTTATATTTAAATTTTTATATTGTTAACAATGACTGTAAATTTTTAATTTTTAAGTGCCCGTCTGGACAATCCTTATTATTTGTCATAAGCTCCTTATTTTCACCATTATCATTTACCATTTACACTTTACTATCAGCATTTTACGCCTTTATTTATCCATTGCTGGATGATAGTATTTTACAAAATTTTACAAAAAAATTCGGTAGACCACTCTTTGTTTCCAATTCCCACACATTCATTTCAAAAACCATTATATTACCTTGTTTAATGCAACTTTCTTATTCTTGATGCCATGTCAAATTTTATTAGGAATGCTCTTTGATTGATAATATAGCACAAAAATGATTATATAGTCTTCCTATTCGAAAATTGTTCCCTTCATCATACAAGATAAAAAGTATTAGACTGTTTGAATATATGTTAAATCCTTTATTTCCATTTGGTAAATATTTCTCAAGAACTGTGGGGAAATGCCTTTATTTAATTTTATAAAATTAAAGACCTAGATATTCGTCTTAAAAATTTTTTCAAAATTCAGGGAAGTAATTTAACACTTTTCAAATAAAGTTTAAGAGTAATTTCTTTTAGTAATTAAGTAATATACGAAATTTATAATTAATGCAAAAAATTTAAAATTAGGGCATTAGTTGAATAAATACGTTTTTAATGCATTTTTTATTAATTCAGTAGTTTATTTTAACTTTAGCTTATTCATGAAATTTGAAAAGCAATGTCTTTTAATCTCTGTACAGGAGAGAAATATGAAAATGTTTTCCTGTTATGCTGTAAATCAAGCTCTAAGTGAAACAATGGTGGAAACTACAGTTGTTAGTGTGCTATGTAAGTATATTTTTCTTACTGCCTTAAAAAAAACTTTTATTTGTATATTGTTATTAAATTATAATAACTCAAAAAGGAATGATAAAAAATGAAAAATGAAAAAAAATTGATTGTTGAAAAATGTGCAATTTATATTAAACCGGACATTACATTCACACCTGCCAAGTCTTGAGAATGTATGCCTGCTTTTGAGCACTTGAAAATTGTCAATATTTAGCGTCATCTTACTTTTTTGAAGCCAATGAAATTTGCAATATGCATGTTCGTAATATGTCAACTTATTAAGAGAACATAAAAGCATGTATAGTGTTGTAATTTAAAGCATTAGAATCATGCAGTCCATTGAATATTTAAACTATGTATAGTATGTATAGTTTGCTTTATTATTTCAAATGTTATATACCTAGCCAGGCTTGTCTTTTGGCATTGTATAGAATTTCAGAATTCAATTTTATGCAATTTTTATATTGTTTAAATAAAATATTTTAATTACGTACTTTGTAATATATTTGCATTATTTAAAATATTTCATTTATTATACCAATCGAATTTTAGGCAGCTTTATTTATTACCTAAGTAATCTATGGAATGAATAAATTTTCTTTATTGTCTGTTATATGTACATGATTATATATACTAAATATTATGATTTATTTCATCAATTCGATTTCAGACCGTCTATACATTTCAAAATAATATCTAATCTATTTGCCTTTAACGTGTTGTTTCTAAGGCCACTTGACAATATCAGCAAGCCTGGTGAAACCAAGTGAATTTAAGGTAGAGGGTGCGTTTCTTGTTTTTCAGTGGGCCCATCTACAATAAGAATACAACTTCAGCCACACACTCGTCATAGCCCGTTTATAGGGTGAACCCATTCGTGTATCCATTCATTCGTCCAAAGATCATAATTTTAAACTGAACCAGAGAACGATCATTCTCCAATTCAGTATTTTCAGATTTATAATTTGTAATGGGAACATGGAGCATGGAGGACTTCGTGGCCATACAGATTTAACGTACACCACTCATCATTTACTACATGGGAGTCATCGGCTGGCTGGGATCAAACCAACGACCTGGACGTGGGCCTAGAGCCCTACCTGCCTGGCTATCCTGGCCTCATACTTCTAATAATAGCTGAATTCTAGACTTTTCATTACATTTACATTATTCAAAAATCTTAATTTTTATTATTTCAATCCAATTATGTATAAAGTGTCTGAATTCTCTTAAAAATGCCTTTTAACCAACAAATTAATTAAAAAAATAATTTTTATTTTCCGAATCAAGTTTTAAGAAATCTATAAACTAACTAAGTTGTCTGTAAAGTATTTGAATTCCCTAAAAATTCATTTTTATACAAACTATTTAAAAATAATAATGTTTATTGTTGTCCCTAAATTTGATAGGCTATTTATAATGCGTCTGAATTCCTTAAAACATGTCATATTATATTCGAATTATGTAAGGAATATATAAATATTTATTTCATACAGATCCTCCTGAACCTCCAACAATTCTTGGTTACACTGAAGGAACTCCAATAGAAACTGGTAAATCTCAGCAAATGGTATGCGCATCTAGAGGAGGTAACCCACTACCGACATTAAGATGGTTTCGTAAAGATAAAGAAGTATGTTAATTTTATATTTTATCATATCTATCAAAAAATTTTAATACCAATGTATAAGATAAAATGAGATAAAAATGAATTAAACATTTTATTACTTGGAAATCAGACTATTCTCTCCAGGTTTTGAGTCATTCATTAACTTACATAAATTAAAATAAAGAAAAAAATTTCCAAAGAATTTTGCTTATAAATTTTATAATTTTTCTTCATTTAATTTCATCATGTTTCAATTTCATTTTTCATATTTATACATGATTTTTCAATATTTGTTCATATTAAGGGGAATCGGTAGGGCATTTACCTATAATGCTAAAACTATCCCTTTTTGATGTACAGTGAGCCAAAAAAAAAGAAAGAAAGAAAAACGAAAGAAAACTCCCTGAATAACTTTTGATCTAAACATTAGATTTTCACTTACTAGGATTCAATCTTAATGGCTGAAACGGGTGCTCTCAAAAAATCTAATTAATTAGTGCAGATGATATTTTAAGCGTCGAAATCGAACTCAAAATTGTAATTTTTCTGAGCAAACATATCATTTTTTCGACAAATTTAGGTTTCAGACTCCCAAAATATAGGGAATAGCCATAATCTGGACAATAGAGTCTCAATAGTTGGTTTTGGAGAGAGCTCTAAAGTTTGAAACCTTTAATGTTAATTTTACTTTTTGCGTTTTTCGCAAAATCAAGAGAGAGTTTTAAAAAAATTATATTCAATCATACAATTCGTTGATGAAGAGATAATTTCTTCCAGAAAAAAAACTTTCAGTAAATATTTATTGTTTTTTATTATTTTAGTTAAAAATGGTTGAAAAAATTTTGAATTGTAAAGTATACAATTTTTGCATCATTTTAAAGAATGTATTTTTACGCGGTAAAATACAAAATTTTAGCGAAATCGGTCAAATTATTCCTAAGAAATCAAATTTTAAAAATATGTTTTATTCAAAAATTTTTTCTCAGGAACTATTCGACTGATTTCGCTGAAATTTTGTTGTCTAAAATTACATTCTTTAAAATAAGGCAAGCAGTTGTATGCCCTACAATTCAAAATTCTTTCGTCGATTCTTTAATGAAATAATAAAAAATAATAACAATCTGCTGGAAAAAAACATTTTTTTGCATTGATTCATCTTTGAATAAATGAATTTTATAATAGAGTGCAATTTTTTTTTCAATTCTCTTAAAAAATTCTCGACATATGCCAAAATACGTAAAAAGTAAAATTAATAATAAGGGTTCGAAACTTTGGAGTACTCTCCTGAAAAAAAAACTATTTGGATCATATTTTCCGTATTGTAGCTACACACTATATTTCGGGGATCAAAAATCCGAATCCATTGTAAAAAATGTATGTTTATTAAAAGAAAGTATGCTTTTGTGATTAGATTCATAGATCCGATTATTAGATCAAAAGTTATTTAGGTTCGACTGTATTTAATTTTGCGCATTTTACATGCATTACACATTAATATGAGTAAAAGTTTCGTATGGTTAAAAAAATCTTTTAAGAGGCGATATCTCCATGATTTTCACACACACATGTAGTATCGAAATATTTAGTTTCGTTGTTTAAAAAAACTGAAAATCTTCCTTGATTTGTGCTAAATTTGATATATATTTCATTCTTATGTTGCATTTTATGCAATAATGGCTCTAATATTTGTTGTAACATTTGTTGCAGATTGAATCTTCAACTACCACAAACAATAACGCTGTCTCATCCGAAGTATCAATTACTGTTGATGCAAATGATAATGGTGTTGAATACCGGTGTGAAGCAACAAATTCAGCATCTGTTCTTCCCATGGTTGCTACAACAAGATTAACAGTCTACTGTGAGTAGTTTATTAGTTTTTTTCTGTTAATTATACAAAATTCAATAATTAAGTATATTTTTTTTTAAATTACGTACTGACGGTAATTTTCAACGATACATTTATTTAAATTAAACGTTAATAGCCAAGTAACTAAATAATTAAGCAATTTTTGATATTATAGGGTTTAGACAGATTCAAACTCTACGGAGGCGCAATGTGAAACGTTAACAAAAAATAACCTTTTTTTATGTTAGGAACGAAAGGCAAATTGGCACTGCTCCTCATCTTCTAAAGTCTTATCTTGCGGGATTCATTTGGCGAAAATCCTATGGGAAGATGAGTCTTTGATTTAATATTGAAAGCAATCGCGGAGATATGGAAGCCATTAGCTTTGTATTATTCTTGGCGTCGTTTTAACAGCGGTCTCTGTGAAATTCAACTTAGCCGAATTTACATTTACTCTGTAAAATTATAAATGCTCATGTAATATGACATGTTTTAAATTTCTCTTTACATTTCAAATTTTATAAATACATTATAAGTACATAAAATACGTAATTGCTTAGAGTTAGTTGAATTCATAGTACACGATTACAGTACAAAATAAATTATTAAAATTAATTAATTACTCACTTTATTCGCAATCGTCTTTTTTTCTTCTTGATATTATGAAATAATGCAAAGCATATTGCTCATAATTAATATAGTTCATAGCACTCAATTAAAAAATAAATATTTATCTTGTCAACAATATTTAATTATATGATAAATTAATTTGTATTAAATTTGCCGTAACAATTTCCGTTCAACTGTATAAACTTAAATTACTAATTACTCAGTAAGACAGTTTGCTACATAACTTTAAAAGATTTTTCCCTTCCTGTATATTTATCATTTCAATATTTATCTCTTAAACTATATAAAATGCCTCACTGAAATAATTAAAGTTTTCAATACTATGTAAAACTGAGCTGTCTACATTCAAACTGCTTTTCTTATCACCAGTCTCGAATTCGACATCCAATAAAATCCTCTTAAATGCAACACCTACATTTCTATCTTCAGTTTCCTGCCATTTCAAATTAAAAGAAAAGGCTTAGTGTGTAGTTGGAATGTTCCGTAATTAAATTTGCTTCATTAATAAAGAACATAATTCCAGTCATTTAATCGATAGAAAAGGATCTATCGTTTTACTTAAGATTTTAATTTTTCTGATTTCTTCCTGTTCAACTAATAATTAAACTTGACGGCAAGCTTAGGTGGGATTAGTATTCTCTTGCAATTACTTATTGTCAAAAGTTTAAAAATGCATCACCAGTTTTGCAGATTTTTTGAAAAATTAAAAAAAGGTTTGAGCATTAGTCAATATCTTTTGAGAAATGTGGTTTGTTTCTCTTGAGAAATGTGTATTTTATTTTCGAATGAATGGTTTGAATAAATTTCGAATTGGAGCTTAATTTCTGCTCACTTTTTGCTAACCGTCGATTTAACTCTTCTATAGTTCAGCTCTTGCTGAACTTACCAATCCAAAACGCCCATTTTCCTGCAATCCTTCAGAAATTGCTACATTACCGTTTTTTTTCTTCTGCTGGTTATGTAATTGCTAATATCCACGCCCATTTTGGCTTCAAAGCCTGCTTACAAAATTAAATTTAAGGGTAGTAAAGATCTTATTAGTTTCGATAATCGCTTAACATTTTCCACATTCTCCGTCAGTACGACCTTGGTTACCTCGAACAAACTAGAAGCCCTTTAAAATTTAGATTTAAGAAGTACGATATGTCAGTCATAAAGAAAGCAAAAAAATCATCAATAGCTGCACATTGTTGGAATCTAGGGCATATATTCAATTTCGGCAATGAATTTTTTTTCACTCCTGTCACATCAGCTTATATTGATGCCCAGGAATCTTGCTTTATTCATAAGAACTCTGATTCCCTTGTCAATGAAATTTGTCCCTCACCACTTTTCCATAGCCGGTGAGAATGCATTTTACCCTGATTTGCCTCTCTCGGCCACTGTGGTTTTTCTAGCATTTTTTTCGTTCTCTCTAGGTTATTGTGGTTTTTCTACTTTTGTTTCCCACCTTCATTTCTTCCCACAGTGGACTGATCATTGGGACATGGTTCCCAGCAGATCACCGAAGTCAAGCATCACTGACTGCGGTCAGTGTGCTGGTGGGTGACCACTTGGATCAGTCTGCGTAGGGACCGAGGGTGTGCGGTATTGGTCCTCGTTAAACTGTGCTACCGTAAAGTGCTCGACTTCGCGCGCAGGTCGTCGGGCTACCGAAGCGGGGGTGCCATCCCCTCCGCAGAGGATCAAAATTGTGATGGCATGTCTTCGGATCATCCTCAGGGATGTTTCCTAGACCGTCAATAATAGCCCATTGTGCAGCTCTAGTGCGACGTAAATGAACTACAACAACAACATTTCTTCCATTTTTTGCAGGCAATTTTACGTTTTATATTTCAATTCACTTTTGTTTCGTCACATTCACTTTTGGGTGAATCTTGAAAATGGGAGCTTATTTTTGAACACTTGTAAAATGCCGACTTATTTCCAGTTTGCATATCTTTGAAGCGAATAAAGTTTTAAATCAAGTAATATCTTACTGCTTCAGTTACATGAGGATTATTAATTTAGTTGTGAATGTGTTGGATGAAATTTTATGTAAGTAGATATGTGTTGATTTGTTCTTGATGTGGCCAGACTAAATTTATGATTAAATCATTACTTAATTTGCATTGCATAGCTAATAAATTAAACAATTTTATTTTTATTTTAGTTCCTCCTTCTGCTGTCAATATTAAACTGAAACCAAAGCGGCCTAAAGCTGGACAAAAAGTAAGTCAATTTTTATTAATTTAGATACAAATTTTAAAAAATTAGTTATGAAAAGAATATTTCTAAATCAGAGCGTATAAATTTATTTAAGATATGTGTAAGAATCGTTTTAAGACATGTTTTAGACATGCCGGTCCAAATTATTTAATGCATTAAAGAATTTAGAAATTATTTAACAGTTGAAAAATTGAAGGACCTTCCATGATTGTTTGCGTTTTGATCAATTAGACGTCCAGAATTTTAAAATATAATCATAACTGATTTAAAAACAAATATATTCGAGAATAGTTTATAAGTTCCATGGTTTATTATTTGACTTGATTTGATTAACGAAAATATTTGATTCAACGAAGCACTGACTTTTCATTTATACTTACACATTAGTTCCCTTCTCGTTAAATAATAGATGAAGATAAGCTGAAATTCTACCGTTTTTTAATGAAATAGGGGCATTTTATACCTACTAAAGGGTACCTTATACTCAAACCTACTTGAGGTTATGGGGTACCTACTAAAATGTTTTGTCCTCTTCCATCATTCTAGGCATAAGGTTCTATGTATATGCTCCTGTAAGGCTAACACATGGTTAAATAAGCACTTAAATTGGAATAAATTATGAAAAGTCAGAAATACTCAATATTTTCAATAAGTTATTCTTTTAAAAATTGCTGAGCAATAAAATATGAAATGGGCTAAAAAAAGGCCCTACCAATCTTTCCAGTGTTAATACATTCTAAACTAGATGTAACTAGTACAATCTAAATTGGAATTAATGAATTTGTTATCCTGCTTTAATTAAATTAGATAAGATAAAATATAATAATCTTCATGCATTAAAGTAATTTAAGGAAAAATACATATTTCTAACTTTAGATATGTTAATTTTAGAAAGTAGTTATAATTTAAGAATCTTGAATTTAATTTAAATAAAACTGTGAAAAATGTATTAATTTTATTCTAAAATTTATTTTCCATCTTAGTCATGAGCAGAATAGAATAAGTATGTAGCAAAAAAGACATAAGTGCATTTAAAATTTACTGAGATTTAAAAGGTTAAAAATAGGTATAAGGGTAATTTATTAAATTTCTATTTAAAATATATAGTAAAATTTGAATCTGTTTACAAATTAAATAGAAAAAAAAATTATAAGTAAAATATTATCTGAATGTACAAGAAAAGTTAAATTTAATGAATATATAGGAAGTTTTCTATTAAAAAAATTTTATTTATATAAAATACACACTTTAATAACTAATTCAGTAAAATTAATCTTATTCTGTAAAACACATAACTTTTTTATTTTTTACAAAAGATTACATTAATTAAATAATTTATTTTTATTAAAAAATCGGAATTTGAATTAGCTATAAAAGTGAACTTCTTTAAAAAATTACTTTGAACAAAAATCAATTTAGAAATGAATAGAACACTTATTTATTTACCATAAAAGAATTGTATTCAGAAAGTTTTTTCTTTCCTAAAAAAACAAATTATACATTTCTTATTAAAAGTACAGTCGCAATTTTTAAAGTTTCATAAAATGCTAAAAAATATATTAAGTTTAAGCGATATGTTGTTCAAATTTTTTTGGAACATTTAAAGAGAAAAAACGTAAACTAGAGAAAACAAAACAAATATTTCTATCTCTTAAATTCTTTTTTTTTTTTTTTTTTTTTTTTTTTTTTTTTTTTTTTTTTTTTTTTGTAACTTTAACAAAACAGTTATTCATTTTTTGTCAAAACGTCATATGGCCTGAGGGAAATGATGAGTTTTTCTTCTATTTTTTTAATTTTTCTGGCAACGAAATATTTTTTCTCTCCAAATTAGAGAAACATTAAAATCTGAATCTAAGCGTTATCTTGCTTTAAGTCAGTTTATCGATAGCTACATACATTATTTTTCTTTGAATACGAAAAAATATATTTATTTTGGTAGATTTTTTTCCCTGTGGTTTTGTTATCTTTTTTTTCTTTTGAAACTATTACTTAAAAAGTTTTTTTCTCTTCCTTTTTTTAATTTTTCCATCATCTGATTTTGTGCTTTCATCCGTATTGAGCTAATGGAGTTGACCTGAACTAGATGATACAATCTCTTATTGCAATGAATTTATATTCTAACTGTAAAGCAATTGCTTACACTCTTATTAAGCTTTTATTTTTAGAGTTTTAGTATGTTTGCATTAAATTGCATGCTTAAAAATGTTGTGGAGTTTAAGTGCTTTTCAAAAAAAAAAGTATTAAAATCAGCAATATTTTAATTGCGAAAACATGATTCGCTTTTAATTAAATATAAAATTAATAAAATTATCTGCAGTAATTCTGTAAAAGTTTCCTCTTACAATTATTACTGTACAAATTATCTCAAAACACAAATTTGGAAATGATAATGTTTTTAGCGTTTTCAGTTTCGGCTTAGCTATGTTTTAAATTAATAAGAACAATTACAGTGATTCTAATAAGCGTTTCTTCTTACAATAATTACTGTACTAATTATACCAAATCAGAAGTTTGGAAAAGATAATGTTCTTAGTGCGCTCATTTTAGCCTTAACTACGTTTATATATATATA
>NC_092208.1:62101694-62227350 GCF_043381705.1 Parasteatoda tepidariorum
TTTTTATATATATATATATATATATATATATATATACACGTCTGTTTGTATCCATAACTACAGTAGGCATAAAAAATAACCTTTAAATTCGACTTTATTTACAAAAATAAATATTTAAAAATTAAGTTTAGTAGCCTGCATTATTAAGAAATAATAATAATAAAGTTATAATAATAATAATGAAATAATAATAATAAGCAAATAAAAAAATAATGAAATAATAATAATGTAATAATAAAGTAAATAATAATAAAGAGGTTAGTCTGGAACTTCTTGAGAAAATCTTCTTGAGAAGGCCAAGGCTCACGTTGGGCTGTTAAGCGATTGATGATGATTATTATTATTAGCAAATAATTGGTGATAAGTTATTTGTTGTTTGAAAATTATTATTTTAAACTAACGAAAAATAACAGCAGTAAACAGTAAATGTTAACAGTAAATGTTATTTAATAAAACAGTGAATGTTATTTAATCGTTTTCTAATTCAATTTTATTTTGGAATTTAGTTTACTATGAATGTTATATTTTATTCAAGTCATCTATTTGGATTATTTTAGGTTACATTGATATGTGAATGTGCGAGTAGCAATCCCCAAGCAGAAATCACGTGGTGGAAAGATGGGTTTATTATACTTGGTACTCCTGATGGAGTATTTGACGCTCCGAATGGTGGGAGATCGACAAAAAATATTCTACAGCTCAATGTTTCTTCACATGATGACGGAGCAGTATACACATGCCAAGCAACAAACACTGAATTAAAACAGAGTGCACATGATGCTGTTACTATCAACGTATTATGTAAGTTTATCTAGATTTTACTTTCTTTAATGCAAATTCAAATAAAAAATCATTAAATTCAACGTGCCACCCATTTTCAATTATCATTCATAAATTCAACGATGACCAACGAATGTTGAACCTTCCTGGAGGAGGTAGTCCAGTTTTCGTAATAAGTGGAAATGGGAATGCGTTGGACAATTGAAGAACGCTGGAACGGAGAGGTTAGCCTTGCTGCTGGTGCGCCAAACTTCAGCGTTTAAAGGCACTGAGCTGCCTAAAGGATTAAGCAGGTTTTGATTATTATTGGCGGCTAAATGATAACTTTAGATCAATAGGTAGGAGATTGCCTGAAAAGTAAAGGCAACTTGAGCTCAAAACTAACAGTCATGTCGTTCATCTCGAATTAGAGAAATAATAATATACAAAGCCCTCAGACCCACAACAATGGACTTTTATATGATTGCTGAACTTTTACATTACAATTTACATTTGACTCAATTAGTAGTTCATTGATTAAAAATTATGTTACTTTATTTAACAGATCTAGAAAAAACACTTTTGTTATTTGCTACTTTAAAGCAAGGTATTTAAAAACGCTGTGTCTTGAAAAATAATGGTATATTTTGAAAGGAATAAAAAAAATTAGTGACATTGTTTTTAAAGTTTTGATTGTTTTATTTGGGCGTAGAATCACTTGAACAGCATTTTGGAAAATATTGATGTGCATGCGTGAAAATTCATGTCGTATATCCAAATGTCAATTGTAAGGTTTTGTTTTGACATTTTACATGCGAGGTAATGTATCAAAAATGACGGAAATCTGATTTTTTGGAGGGGGAGGGAGATAATGCTCAATAGGCATTACCATGTTTTAATTTTTTTTCAAGTTGATTTCATAAAAAAAGGTAGTAAAGGAAAAAAAACGTTTTGGAAACTTTTCAGGAAATTTACTATTGTTTTTGGTAAAATTTTTAGTGTTAAAGAAGATGGTTTAAATAGAATGAAATTTCTTTCATATTAAACCATAATTAAACATTATCTAGTATTTGGATAAGCTGTAAGTGGTGTGGATGATTAACATAAGGCAATTTTTGCATGTGCAATGGATCAATAAGCTTTAAAAATTAAGTACATCAAAAACAGTATTAAATTTTTAAATTTTGTACAGATTTTAAAAAATAGTCAACAGTTAAGAGATTAAGATAGTTAAAAGGTTTTAATAAATAGTATATTCTAAAGAATGTTTTCATTTCTTTCTTGCATTTATAGTTTTTGACCAATTAGTAAACCTATATTTTAATAATTTTTATCTTTATATTTGAGGATTTATTAATAGGTGCCCAACACTCCTCCCCTCTACATGATCAATAAAATGAAGAGATAAATGGCACAATTCATGGCAATCTCTCTTGATTAATGTTTGTGTTTTAATTGTAATATTTTTTATTTGTGTTCTAGATAAACCAGAGTTTGAAACGAAGTCTTCACAGCAATACGATGTTATAGAAGGGGAATCAGCTACGCTCAACGTATCTGCTAGAGGCAATCCGATCAACATCAACTACTCTTGGAGCAAAGCTAGCAGCTCAACTTCTCTAATGCCTGCTGATTCGAACGATGTAGCTGTTAGTCCAGTTTTAGCTACTGGCCCTATATTCAACATTTCGAACGTTCGAAGAGATCAGGCTGGCCAGTACAGACTGGAAGCCATAAATGAAGAAGGAAACAGCGTTGTTACTGTTGTGCTAAATGTATTATGTAAGTTGCAATTCGTCTTGGTTTTATTTAAAATTAAATATATAGCAAAATTATTTTCTATGTTGCGTGGGTTTCATAAAAGTTGCGCATCAGACCAACATTGAGTTTGGTCAAGTTTGTAATTGAAAATTAGCATGCAAGTTATCTAGACCATGAGGAAAAGAAATTAGCACTAAAACAATTAGCTCAAATTTGGATAACCAGGTGAAAAAGGGCGCGCATGAATACCGAAAGTAATAATTAAAAATTCGCAATTAAATTTTATCATATAATATGTTTAATTTGCACTCTATTTTTTCCTCACGCCATGTTCAAAACCTCTAAATTTCTCATTTCTAAATTTCGTTCTATCTATATCAGCAAAAAGCTTGTTTCAAATTCAGTTTCATTTAAAAGCTGCATCCGTTTTCTTCCTTCCATACTTATAATACCCTCGCATCATCAAATGTAATAAATATCATTTTTCATTTCTTTAGTAATTAATGCTTAATGAATTTAAGGCATAGACTGCTATTCATCCTACTTATATGTTGTATATCCCTATCATAAAATGTGATTAGAAATTCTATTTCAGCCGTATACTCTGATTACTTGTAATAGTGATTGCATGCAATTATGATTACCTGAAATCAAATATTTTGATTACTTGTAAGTACTAAACCATAAATCAGCCATATTTAATCAGAAATCATGATTGCTTGTAATAGCAGTTACCTGTAATCACGATTACAAGTTATTATTTACACAGCTGTAATTACATGAAACCAATTAAAAGTTGTAATTGATTATAATAACTGATGTCTTATGTCCATCTGGCATGTAGTTTGATTGCATGAGAATAAAATTAAAAACACATGCTCTTTAAGCCTATACTTAAAGCAAGATTCGTCTTTTATGCATGTCTTTCAAAACACTAAGAACTGTGCTTATTAAATCCGTAAATTTAGGCATTACTTATGCTGATAAATCTCTGATTTGCAAACTATAGCACTTTTGTCCTTTATCAAAATTTAATTTACAATATTATAAGTGCAAGGAGTTTCAATGTTTTACTTTGACTAAATCGTAAATTGTAGTTCGTACTTTATGAAATGATAGAATACTGTTTACGTTATAAAAGAAAGTACAAGTAGTTTCAGTCGTTTTTTTGATAACACAAACTCAAGTTAGTGTCATATCAAGTGTATATAACAACTATTTGTTCTGCTACATTTGCTAAGCTATTTTCAAATCTTTAGTTATTGTTCGAAATTGTAAGGTAAGTGAAAACCTAAACACTGGTCATTTCATCAATAATCATTTCATCAGTGACACGGTTCATGCTGATATGATATTTGACATTTAAGAAAAATATAAATACGCAAACCTAATAATTTCAATCAATGCGGATGTACATTATTTCAAAAAATAAATTTATAGACTTAGTCCTAAAGCTTAACAATTCTTTTATTCACATAATTGTTAAATAGTGAAACATTATTTTAAATTAAGAAACCAAAGTGAAAAAAGTGTAAGAATGCAATTTGCGAAAAGATATAGATATATATCATATACAGAAATAAAAACTTATTACGTACAAATCGCATAGATGAATTTATTTTATTTCTCTATAAAATCAAAACTAAGTTGAAAGTAAATAAAATATTTTGAAGGGTAAGAATAGTAAAGAAGATGCGTGCCAAGAATTCAAATAATTCAATAAATGTGTTTTTCCTTTCTTCAGATTCAGCATCCATCACCATGGCAACTGAAAATGCACTTGTGGATCAGGGTTCCAATGCATTTCTTGAGTGTCAAGTAGATGCAAATCCGTTGAGTGATGACGTCATAGGATGGCAAAGGCCGAATTTTGACATGAGCCGAACAAGGCAGAGTATTGAAAATGGACGATCCTATCTCATCATTAACAACGTGACCAAAGATGATTCTGGAGTATTCCTTTGCGTTGCTGACAATGGTATTGGAAACGAAGCACGAAAAGCATCTACTCTGATTGTCAAACGTGAGTCTTAATTCTATAGTCATTATGTATGCATAGTCAGGCATAATATTCGCTATATTTCATGCAAACCCTAAAGCAAACTCTATATTTTAATTAGTATTCGAGTAAATATTAAATATAAATTGTTTATAGGTGATGTTTTTAATTTGAAATTCTGATATCAAACTTATTTGAAGTTGGCTGTGCAATAAGTTCTTATAAGTATTATTAATGTGTTAATGCAAATAGATGTAAGATGGAAAAAATATTTCAGAGTATAAAGTTTGGAAATAAATTTCGATGCATATATANTTTAGAATAAATAGTAATTCCGATAATCTAGCATATTTTTTTCACTCACGATATATATAATATTATTAATATAGAAGACTGAACAGAAAAGTGTACTTATTAGCTGTCACAAACTTTCATTTAAGAGAAGGAAAAACAATGATTACTAAGAAAATCGGTGAAATATTCCTTTACAGTGAGATGAAAAACATTATATCCAGTCTAAATGCATGTTGGAGCTAAAATTTGCTCCTAAATATTAGATTTAAACGGTAATCGTACATGTTATGTACTCTTTCCCGCCTTCCTACTAAGCAACTAAATATAATCATCACTACTTAGTAATCCTAGGCATTTATTTTACATGGAGTAAAAATGTAAAATTTTAATTAAAAGTCTTTCTCCATTTTATTTTTGAAATTCTTTTTAAAATATTGCTTGCTAGTTTATTTTAAACACTTCATTTAATGTTATTTTTCATTTGCGTATTTATAAACTTATGTACTTCACTTTTATCTCCATATTACATCTTTCAGACAATTATCAGAGTAGAAACCCAGGAATTCAATCTACATTTAAATGAATTGAATATTTTTAATACATTTTAATTAAAAAAACAAAAGTTGTATTAATAAAATTAAAGTAAGCGCAATTTTAAGAAACGTTGAAAACACAAAACTCTGTATTTTATTCCATTTTATAGTACATAATAAATAAAACAAAAAGAAACCTATCTCTTATCTAACTAAATATAATCTTCACCACTAAAGAGCTTTTCCAAAAAGTAAATCTGGGCTTGCTTTTTCTGACATAGCTTTCTCAAAATTTGAACGTTATATAATGATTCTCATATGATTTTAGTGGAATAAAAGGGCCCATAAATATGGATAAGCTAGACGAGGTTCTTAAGAGATTATACAGTTTCTTTGTCTCATTTACTAAATTGCTACGTCTTAAAGCTTTTATGAAATGGGAGAAGAAAATTTAAGTGTATAATTTAAGGAGAAGTTTTATATCATCTAAAACTTATCTAAACAGAGGATTGATTTTTTTAAAAAGCAAAATGAAATCATCTTAATCAACTTTTATCTTATTAAATTCCATTATCATAGAAGGAATTTATTAGAGTTAATTTTATAATTTAATGTTTTTATTAATATCTTTAATGTTATTAAAAGACTAATACCAGACAAAATCACAGCGAGGAAAACATACAAATTTTAAAACTAATGGGGGGGATATTATTATTTTACTTGGATTTTTCTGTTCTACTCTTAGTATTTGATTTTTTCCCTAACAAATATAATTGCATACATGCTTGATTGATGCTTGATTGACACATTGTTTAAGTCTACACGTTTTTATTATTAAACGATGCTATAAATTCTTGCGTAAACCAAAAAAGGTCACTCGGAAAAAACCTTGATCTATTAAATTTATTAACACACTATTATTGACCAAAATAATCAATGCCTATAATATTAGAAGAAATTGATTATACAACTTTACCAATTTCTTAATGCATGCATCTATAAAGGACAACTGCATTAAATATTTTATAATACGTACAGAACTAGTAAAAAATTAGTTTCAAGCATAAAATTAACTTTAACGAGAGGGAAAATACGCAATCAAAATCTGACCAGTCATTTTCGTTATCGACGAAAAGAGGCAATAGAAAGATCATAAACCAGTTTACTTGACTGTTTTAGTTTTGTTATTTGCTTTTCGCTAATGAATAACTCTCAACTTCATCCATCTTGACATTAAAATTAAATTAAAATTAAATTAAAAACATTTTACTGGTTTTGATAGTGAATGCAAAGAGTGATCGTGATTTTTTTTCTCGCTAAAAAAGTTATTCTACAACTTTCGAAGATCAGAATATTTATTGAATTTGTTATTTACGAATTAAACAATCCATGCATTTAGTGAAGGCAACAAATCTTTGGTCATTTCTTATAGTAAGCAGTATTTTGTTTTAAAGAAATCGAATCGAATGATTAAGTAATTACAGATAATGATTAGATTGCACTGCAAAAAAATCCAATTCAACTTACGGTATAAGGTATCCGTAAAAACAATTTTCAATCTCAATCATCATCCGTAAAATCAATTTTACCGTAAAAATAATTTTTCCCCATTAAATATTAAATCGTAATTTCTATAGTATTATTCATTGCCTTACAGGGATTAAGTGATTTTACGGTAACTATTATTGTAAAAATTACGGATTATCAGATTTTTTATTCCGTGACATGTTCCAGTTAAGATCTATTTCCGGAAATAGATACCAGCACCTTTAGTGCCGATACTTCTTACCGTAATTCCATCCGGAATTTTTTACAGTAAGAATAATGTCTGTACTTTTTTTTCTTAAATTTTACTTTTAGTCCTTTATATTGCATAGAATCTAGCATTGCAGATCTCACTAGATACACAAAATATTAAAATTTAAAAATTCTTCTTCTTCTATATTCCCTAGATAAACCTGTGATAGAACGAACTGGTGCCTATTCTAAAGCTGCAGCTAGCGAGGGAGAAAATGCAAAAATCATTTGCAGAGCATCTGGTGCACCAAATGTATCTTTCACGTGGTTTCGAGATGGTTCCGCAATCGGTTCATCAAAGAAACCGCCTTCGAAATACGAAATAAGAAGCCGACAAATCGATTTTGTGTCCTATGAATCTATTTTGATAGTGAAAGACATGAAGGCACAGGATTACGGCGACTATATGTGCAAGGCCATAAATGAGCTTGGATTTGAGACGTTCAAGATACCTCTTGGACAAAAATGTAAGTATCTGATTTTATTGATTTTTTTCTTCTTTCCCACGAATGTAGCCAGTGTTAAAAAAAAGGGTATGTACGCTATTTTCGGGAAATAAATTAGATGTTCTAAGGAATATATTCTTTGATAGTAAAATTCTGAAGTGAGATTCCTGGATCAAAGTGTACATAAAAATTTCAATGAATCTTACATCCTATCCTAGCATCTTTAGCGTAAGGAAAAATTTTGGCATTACAACTGGTAAGGTAGGTATTATCCAAGAGAATGCTTTTATACATTACTTGTGATAAAAAATATTAAATGGTAATTGGTGTATGAAATTTATTTTAAAATTCAAATAGCAAAATCAATAGTAAAAGAGAAAATTTAAATGTGGTATGCGTAAGTAAAGTTCAATCAGAATTGAAATAAGAATAAGTACAGTAAATAATTTTGAAATAAAAGCTTAAATATTTATTTTTAACCCTTAGAACCAAAATTTTTATTAAATATATTTTTCATACAAAGAGTTAAAAGCTCATTATCATTAGCTTTTATTGGTTTAGTTCAAAATGAGTGAAAAATATTATATTTAGCGTTTTTATGATATATGGTTAGAAACAGCACGAAACAGCATGTCTTTTTCTGCGATAAAAGTTACATCTTCCAAATACGTCTCATTTATAAGCAATTTTTTAAATTTCATTTATTTGCAGTCATTTAGATTTCTATTATTCATTGAAATTTCTCTAATATACAATATAAATTATTGATAAATGTATGGGTTTTTTTTAAAATTTATCTTTAAACTACATTTTTTGGGTCTTATATTCTTGTATAGATATAATTCATAATTTAGAATAAATAGTAATTCCGATAATCTAGCATATTTTTTTCACTCACGATAAGACTGTATTATATTTTATTTGATAACCGTCGCCTTCGAAGAGGACTTTCTGATGGAACTAACCCACATTTTCTCTACGTGGAGAGGAAAAACACAAAACACTATTGTAGGGTATCTACCACTACAAAAAATACAATTCCAATTCACTAGTATAAGACATGTTAACTCGAATCTATGACGGGGTACCTATTCATAGATGACGGTTGACATGGTCTAAACATCTTTCCCCACAACTACCACGTTCAGCCTGACTGTGAGGAGACTCTAACCCGTGATCCAAGGATAACACTGAGAATTTTTTACGTCAGCACTGTGGTCGGTGCCACATCCGGGAGTGGAATTTGTATCGACCATCATCGTTGGGATTCAAACCCGGTTAATCTCACTGCGAGGCGAGCTCTCTATCCCCTGAGCCCCCGTGGCTCTACTGTATTTTATATTTTATTATAACCGTCTTTAAGCAGCCGTCCCAATTTTGAGCTTGAGACTACTATTGTTCAACTCCGTAGCCTTGTAATTTTGAACCAATCAAGAAGACAAGGAAACTCCTAGATCAGTACACCCAGAGATATTGATTTGTCATGGGAACATGTAGTATTTTGGCAACTCGATGGATTTAACGTGCATAAGTCATCATTTACTACACGGGAAGTCTTCTGCCGGAGGGGATCGAAAGTACGAACTCTTGAACATGGGTACAGTGCCCTACCGGCCAGGCTATCCCGGCTCTACTGTATTCTATAGTAAGAAACAACAAAATGTATTTTTACTTCTAATTAGAGCTTTAGAAAAAGTATCTATAAAAGAGACATCTGTGTCCTATTTGCCCTAAAGGGTTAAGGAAACGTATACAAAACGTATACAAAAAATATATAGAAAAGGGTACATAGGGGGTAATAAAAGTGCGCGTAAAGGGGTATAAAATACAATAAGAACAGGCTAAATTCATAATGGAAAGACGGTACAAAATCTCTTCTTAAATGGGACTAGTCTGTCTTAAAAATTTCTTAAAAATTTTTATTGATATTAAGGTAAGGAAAAAATAATCTTCAGTAAATACCGTGTAATTATTCTTTGTATGGAATAAATATAAATTTGAACCACTCTGCATCAATTAAGCATCCGTATTGTGAAAAAATAATAATTTTCTTTAATTTTTGACTTGTTCCAAATCTTTTCTCAAGTAGTTCTTTGACCATTAGGTTGATCCTCAGAGTTTAGACAAAATACGAGCTCTCAGTAATATAACACGGATTATAAAATATTCCCGAGTAAAAGTAAAAAGTATTTTGATTAATATTGTTACGCTTTCAAAAAAAATTCATTTTATTGGTGAATGTTGTCAAATATTCGATTAAAAATGCGAGTACTCTCACAGAAAGAAAATACAACGCTGTCTTCAATAGAACAAGAAAATGCTTCTAAATCGGATAAAAAGTTCATTTTTTTAAATACTAAAATATTCCGATTTGTAGCATACGAGTTTTCGATTTCCTTTTTACTTCTTTAAATCGTAAACTTTTCAGTGAAAAATATGTTTCAATGAATAATGAGGAAAAATAGCCCCTGCATATTATGATACTGTAAAAATAAATGATAGCGATCTTTTCTGCTTAAAATAAATTGATGCTTCATGTTTAAAAAATACAAGAACGCATGTGGAAATACTTTAAAATTGATGACTTCTTGAATAAATATGAAAACAAATGATATTTGATTACTGCCATGCGTGTATCACAACATAAAATATCACTGCAGTTTATCGTTATATTTTAAATTTAATTATGTTTACAAATCTTTGAAAAGTTCTAAATATGATAAATTGCATTCAAATTTATGAAAAAAAAACTAACAGGGTTTTTTGTTTTACTTGAACAGATTTCATTCTTCAATAAATAACAAGTTTTTTTCCCCTTGAAACAAAGAAAAACAGCAAATTAATATACTCGTTGAATTTGCTTTTTCATGAATATTATAAAGAGTTTTAATTCACAAATAAAAAAGTATTTTAGAAATAACTACAAAAATATTGATTTTCAAATTCAGATTTAATATATGATATATTGATATCCTTTGATAATATAACATTCCTTATGAACAACATCCGAATCCAAATTCAGATTTTGAAACAGAGGATTTACGGTAATACCTTAAAAACTTCGAAGATTGCTAACTTTTGATTTTATAACTTATCTAGATTATAATAAGAAATTGTGAGCATTATTCTAAGTTATTCTAATTTCGTTTGAATTAAATAAAGGAAGCATAAAAGTAAGCGCGATTTTAATTTGCAATCTATGAGTCGCAGGATTAGATAAAGTTGGCTTAATTTCATTCAATGCTTTTAACTAGTTAAATGACTTAGAACCAAAACAAAATAGACCTGGATTTGAAACCAAACACAAGAGAAAAAAATCTCATCCAGTTATAAGGTAGATTGAATATATAACATTTCCTTGTTTCATCATTTAACTGTTGATTAACCATTTAAATCCTTTAACTATAATTCTGAAACATGAGTTACGTTATTTTATTTTATAATAAACTTATAATGCACATTAGCAGAGCTTTTTTAAGCCTTTGGGTATTTTTGTGTTACAGTAGTATGCAAACTAAACTAAAGATTAAAAAGAAAAGAAAATTCAATTGGACTGAGTATAGAAAATGTAATATTTCATTGTTTCAGTATTTAGTCATTGATTAACCATTTAAGTGTGCTTAAATTATATTTTTGAAACATAAGTTACCGTTTTTACCTTTACAATCGACTGATAAATGCTCAGTGGCATAATTCTTCAACATTTCAGTTTTTTTGTACAGTAGTATGTAAACCAAAATCAAGAATATAAAGGGGAAAAAGAATCATATTTGAATTAGATTGAGAACGGAAGGTGTAACATTTCATTGTTTCATTATTTAATCGTGTATTAATAAATACCTCAGCAGTAATTTTCGAAACATGGGTTACCTTATTTTCTTTTTCAATAGACTGAAACACAATGGCTCTATCTCTCAACTCTTAGGTTTTTTACGATGGAGTACTGAAAACCAATCTAAAGAATAAAAATCCTTTAAATAAATTAGACTGAGCATGTACGCAACATTTCATTGTTTCAAATTTTGCTAACAAAAAAAAATGTACAAACAAGAAAAAACTTTAAGATTTTAATTTTCCATATGTAATAATTACCTTACTTTCTGTAACCATGTCCAGACGATCCATCTTGGCACAATCTTTCAGCTATTGGTTTTCTTTTTCTCAATATCAATCACTCCGAATCATTATTCTTTTTCTTTTTCTTCAGCCGCTCCGGATCCGCCGATATCTTTGAGAGCTATCAATGCGACGCACAATGCCATTGTTCTGACTTGGACTCCTGGTTTTGATGGTGGACTGGAACAGATGTATCGTATCCAATATCGGAAGACTGGCTCCGCTGGAGGATACTCTGTGGTGGATGTTGAGCCTCAGAACACGACGGTTTTCGCAGTTAGTGGCCTGGAACTAGGCACAGAATATGTCTTCGGCATCATGGCTGTCAATAGTCTGGGCGGAAGCAGCTACCTCAAAGATGCTGAATCGGCTGTCACATTGTGTAAGTAATTCTGATGCTTTTGTATTTTATTCCTTACTTTTATTACATTTTGGAAAATGAATAAAATCCATCTGGATTAATAGTTTTGGTGATGAGATAAGAATATGAAAAGAAGTAAAAGAAAATTGAATAAATGGATGTTTTGAAATTTGTCTAAAAATAATCCTGAAGCTGGAAAAAAATAAAGATGAATGATCAGTTTAAATAATTTATACAAATAATCAGTAAACTACTTTGCTACTTGTCAGTTGATGTTAGTTCCAGTTTATATTTATAACTACACTGATAGATGCAGGTCCTAACCTCATCGCAAACAGATGAATACAAGTTCAGATTATTTTAAAATAAGGTTTAGAAGTGCAAACAATCCAGGAGTAAAATATTGGCATTTTGAGGTGTTTTTTGCATGAAATCATTTAATGTTAAGCTTAGAATTATAAAAAAGGATAAGCTGTATGCTTCAAAATTGTTTCAAAACAAGAATAATTTCCCTAAATGGATTCAAATTTAGAAAAATAAAAAAAAATTCGAATAATAAATCAAATATAAAAAGCATGCAACGAAATTAGGTATGCAACTTTGTTTTAGGACTCAAAAATGTACTTTAGTTTGGACAGTGGTAATTTCAGGTAATTTTATAACCTAGAAAGAAGATAGCATTTACCTTAGTTCTGAGGCGAAATAATGCAAACACAATACATGACACTCAAATCCGAAAGTTGAAACTAACGTATTTTATATTAGGTAAATAATCCCCAGAAACTGAAGCGGTAAGTTATTGTTTAATTAAAAAACTTGATCCGCTTCAAAACTATACGGATTGGAAATAATAGTCGACTTGTTCAAAAAATACTCACCCGTTTTGAAGTCTTGTCATACGTGAATGAGAAGAAGGAAAAGTGATTTGAAGTATGAAACATAAAATTGCTAAAAAAAATATGCATACTTCAAATATATATTTACGTTTTGTATTTCAAATCACTTTTTCGTCTCACTTGCGACTAACAAGTCTTGAAAATGAGCGCCTTTTTTAAGTGCTTGAAACACGCCGACGTATTTCTAATCTGCAGTTGAAATTCTAGTCGGAATAGAGTTCATGCGAACGAATTAAAAAACGTGATTTCCTTATTATTAATTTAGTTGTGCTATCATTCAAACAAATGATGGCTAGTGAAAATAAGCTACACTTTTCCAACTATGATATTTTTTTACATTTCTCACCTCCTTTGTCTTGTTTTTAAACGGACACTTTAAAAGTTTATTGCATTTTCACTAGATAGCAGCACAATACGCTGCTATCTCTTATAGTGCACTATAAAAAATAGATACTCAAATATTACAAAAATTTCCGGATTTTTGTTGGAAATATTTCCTTGTATATTCCCAGAGCAAACATTTCGTCAATGTGGTAATATAACTACAGTCGCGTCTTCGAGAAAACTAATTTTGACAAAATTAGGGAAATATTTCATCATCCTATGTTGTTGTGTTTTTTTCTAAAATAAAAATAAAAAGACCTCGTATGGTGTAATGCATTGAATTTTTTAATAATCATTTCAACGTGGGTACCGTATAGGTGGATCAATATTACCCCAACAACACAAGAAGGTCAAGTAGAACAGAGAGATATGTCAGACATGCTTGAAGCGGGATTCAAACCCTGGATTTTCCTGGCATGATGACAACACCTTGAGCCCTATAGAGCTCGGTCAGCATATTTCTTCAATTTTTTTTCTATCGTCAAGTTTTCAAACTAATTTCGTCATTCTAGTTAAGCAATCTCCCACAGTGCACTACGATGAGGTTTCGAGTAGAGGAAACATTTTCGTCGTACATTTGAGAGCTCGCGTTTCATCACAAATCACGTATTGTGATGAAATTATTCTCAAAATAAAGGAAGTACAGCTCAAAGATTGCTAAATCGTCAAAAGTGAGTTTTATTTCCGTGAATGTGTGTATATGAAAATTCGAATATTTTTAGTGCTTTTATTTGAACAATTTGTATTTTACCATCAAATTTGACAAAACCTTTTCTTTTAAAGCATTAACTGTACAAGCAATAAGATTTCAATGGTAAATATATGGTAAACACTATGATTATCCTTAGAAATTGAACTAATTATAATTAGAGCAAAATTACTAATCTAGCCTTCTCCAAAATACCAAGTATTTTCTCAAATTTAGAAGAAATGAAAAGTTTTAAATTTCAACTCACAATACGTTTTTTTGAACACCTCATTGCTGCTAAACTAAATATTTTTCTTTCACTATGTACATGATTTCCTTATTTACTTTTTTTGCAGCCGAAGCACCAATAGGCGAAACGGAGAAAGTCATTGACGAGGCTCTTGTGAATAAAGGCGCTATTCCTCGGATCATCATCATCACAGTGTCTGTGGTTGGATCATGTTTGCTGATGCTGAACATCATCCTGGTCATCTGTTTCGTACGGAAGCGCAGGAAGAAGAGGCTCGAAGAAGGTAGGGCATCTGGGGATGGAGATCAGGATTTGTGTCTTTTCTCAATGGGTAAATTAAGTTTCGGTGACAGTCTTCCTCCTCCGCATGTTCTTCTCCTCCTCTTTTGCTTAACGGTTCATTTTGTAAGTCTTTGCAGTAATGTCTTCCCTAAACCTTTATGTGGTTGTTTCAACCACGCAATGGTAAACAGGATATGCGGGATGAAATGAGGATTTGCGGATTTTTTATTGCAGTTAGGAACATCAAATATGCATAATAGCAAATTATTAATATTAGAAAAGTACGACTTTTTTAAAATTCAATTTCTCGGGAACTAATCGACCGATTTTGCTAAAATTTTGTATTTTGCCATTTAAAAGCGCACTCTTAAAAATGTAAAAATTTTATAATTATGTGCGAAACTTTTCCCATTCATTTAAAAAGTTCTCGGGGTATGATGAAATAAGCAAAAATTGAAATTTACATTAAGGGGTCCAAACCAAAACTGATCCTCCTGACTAAACTATTGGGACCATATTTTTAAAATTGCTGCTAACCCCCCCCCCCCATTTTGAGGGTTATAAATCTAAACCAATCTGAAAAAGGCATGTTTATTCGGAGAAAGTGTGATTTTGTGATTTGATTTCCTTACTTAAAATACCTTTTACGCTAATTAATTAGCATATTTGTGGTCTTCTTTTTGAATACTTAAGATTGAGTCCCGGAAATTGAAGATCCGATCATTAGATCAAAATTTATTCCGGGTGCTTCGTTTTTTATTTTGCTTCCTGTACAAAAAACTGCAGAAAGAATTTCGATGATATAGTTAAATATATTTTCTTTCTTAAAAGCATTTATCACTTTATGATGATATTTTACTTTTTAACCATTTTAGAAAAGTGTCTGTAACTTATAATTAAATGATATTAGTATTATCTGCTTAATTTTATCAAAAACGGAACTAAATATTATTCAAACACTTTCCTTTCTTTTAAAAAATGATAAGTAAATTGGTTTTATTTACAAAAAAATTTTAAACAGTAAACTATGTATAGAATAATATGAACCATAACTTTTCATTAATTAATATTTTTTAAAAATATCTTCTATTCAAGCATCCTTAGAATGCATATTTCAACGACACCATAAAAATAAGAATTTCAATTAAGTAGCACTTAATAATCTAAAAAAGTAAGGAAAAATAAAAATAAATATGGCATTGGGAATATAGTAAATATAGTACCAAGGAAATATAACGCATGTAGATTCACAATTCCCCATCGCAATTTCATAAATTAAAACTTTAATAAAGGAACTAATACTTTCAGGGGAAAAAACATTCCAATTACAGAAACTATTCAAGCTTCTTCAAAGACGTCATAAGCATTCCATTTATTGAAAATTGGTCTGCTAGTAGGAATTATTTCAACAACCGCGCTTCTAACAACGGTAGTTGGTGGTAAATGGCAATTTGAATAACATCTGCAAAAATAGGATTAAGAATTTGAGTGGTCACTCTATTTAGTGCAAGGTTCCTTCGATATGAGTTCAATATTTCTGCCAAACACTTTGATAAACTATGTATAATTGTTTTATAAAATGTAATAAAAAAAATTCATTAATTAATATGAATTCAAAACGAAATAATTTAACGTTTTTATGCACATTTGTCATATCGTAATTTTTTCCTCTTGATGGCTTTCCCCTGTATTTGTAGTTTAATTTTAAACAAATATTTCAATTACTAGTGACATTATTAATTCATAAAATAAGACATTACTGCAGTTGCAACATTTATACATGCTTAAATGGTGCATGGAAATATTATTCTACTTTTCCTCAGCTTTATGTGCTTATATAGTCCTTGGCTTTTTCAATTTTTATCTCTAATCTAATAGTTAAAAGTTTTGATAAGAAAGTTTAAATATCTAACACATTTTAAATAAAGATTTTTACATGGAAAATTATGAGAGAAATAATACGAAATTTCATAAAAGGGAGCAAACAGTATAAATTACTTATTTTTCACTGTTTGAAAACAGCATTTCTAATTTAAAACATATTTTTGCGCATTCCTCTTAATATTACAATTATACAATTTTGGTTCCAACATTCAAAAGAAAATTTAATCAAATAACAAAATCAGCACGGTTGGGTTTGTAATTTTTGGTTTTCAACTTAAACAAATTTTAAAAAAAAATTGTTTCTTGTACAAAAATTTTATGGAAAGGAAATAATATGGAATTCGAATTTCTTCCAATTCTGCGCAGTTATCACTTAAATATAAAGAAAAATTGATTGTTGAAATATCTCAGAATATTTTTTTATTTCGTTGGTTATCTGCTGGTAACTATTTGTCATTAATTTAATGATTTTATATAATACAACCGTAATTAAAATCAATTGTCAGACATTAAGTGAAAAAGATAAACTTATGATGATTAACTAGTATTTAAGTGAGAAAGAACTATATCAAATTCTGATGCAGCATTATCGAGGAAAGTCTCATTAAAACAATTCTTGAAATGAAATTTTTTGAATTTGATTCTTAAAATATTAAGGGCAATGATAACATAACAACCTGTATATGGATGTTAAATACCAGAAAATGTTTTGTCAAAGCCGTTATTGAAAAAAGTACAGTCTATAATTAAGTTTTTTCCTCATGCAATTTGAGGCATGCATCTGCTAAAAATTATTTTCACAAAATTTTACATTATAGAATGAAAAGTTAAATTATTTTTATTGAGAATTGGCAAATCAAAAATTTATCTATTGTCTGATCTTTTTCTTATAATTTTGACTAAGAGAAAAATTAAACTCACAAGAAAAACTGAATTAACAGTTTATTTAAATTTTTATAATGCAACTAAAATTTAAAATTTGTAAATAATCATTAAAGCGCTTACATTTCACTTATTTCAGTTATTGTGAAAGATTGATCACTATTGCTTTATTTGTTAATATGAATCAATCCTATAACAAAAGAGAAAAAGAGAAATACCCAATTTTCAACTCATTCCTTTTTTTGGTATTAATTTTACCCATTTAACACAAAATTGCATCTTATACTTATTTAACACAAAATTGTGTACTTATACATTTTCATAAGGTTTTTTAATCAAATTTCATGTATTTATCTTTTAATTACCAAAGTTGATAAAAATTGTATTAATTATAAATGCTTTCATTAATATTAAAAACTTCTAGAATTGTATTATTTTTCTTATTCTTTCTTTCTGTATGCTGCATTGGTAAGTGCTGCAGAGGTTGGCAAAGATTTGTCACAGTAAGTACTTCATAAAATCTATACCCCCTTTTCATTCTTATGACCATTTTTAAACACAATTAAATAATAAACTGAAGATTAAGAAATGTCGCATGTTTGCTTGAATCAGCTAATTTGTTTTTTAGTCATTTAAATTTATTTTATCCAATAAATATTTTTATTAAACTACTTTAGTACAAACTTTCATTACTTTTTTGGAAAAGTTTTGTTTTATCTAATATATAGATTTTATAATTAGTTTTTCAGGAGAGCAAACAAAATGTGCAAAAAGTGACTCAGTTTAAAAGAATGCATTTTTCCTCGATGCACTTTTAGATTACAAAATTCTTTGGGAAATGTTGTTATGAATAATAAATTGCTTAGAACTAAAAAAATTTTAAATGTCTATGTTAATGTTTTATAAGAAGCACAATTCCATAAAAATATTGATACACAATAAAAACATTAAAAATAAATAAAAATATCGAGCATTTTTAATTTATTGGATACATTTATTTATTTTTATTTATTATTTATGATTCTGCGTTATTTGTTGAAAGTTTAGATGCATAAAAAGTTCTGATTAAAATTTCAAAAGAAATATGCGCGTTTACTTAGCATGTTTTAGCAAATATTTTTTAGTTTTACCAGCTTCTTGATCTGTATCATAAGATTTCTGTTAAAATTATATTTTTTTCAGACTTATATAAAAACATAAAATTTTTACTTTTTTTCTAATCAAGGAATATTTTTATCCAACTATTTAGTTTTATAAAATAAAAATTCAAATTTGTTGATACTTTTTTTATATTAAAACAAGACGCTCTAATTTTAAAAAACTGCTGCATATCACTGATAAAAAAATACAGACAACACAACTTTGATAAAAATAGCTCTTCGAACAAATCGATTTTCATAATAAAACTTTTAATACAACTCTCATCCCAATTTTCTTTTCCCAATAAATGAAAATCTCCATGCATAAGCATTCTCTTTATTATACTCTTCTCTTAACTGTAAACAGCACTTTCATAAAAAGAAAAGTTTGGGACTTTTGATGGAGAAAAGGATGAAAGATACCCGACAATTTGTCTACCCGATCGGCAACAGGAGACCCAGAAACTTGATTACCTTACTGAAGAATTTAATTAATGATCCTGCTGCTCAGTTCCTTAAACAAAAATGTCGATTCCGAATTCTTTAACCCATCATGTCTCAAACTTATCAATTATACTCAGCAGTTTTTTTTTCTTTTCTTATCCGTCTTATCATGAATGGGAGTTCTTATCGGTTCCGTATCGGTTAACGATACCTAATTTATCAAAGGTTAAGTTGACTTATCTGTGGTTGGACAACAAAAAATACATCCTGAGGCGAGAAATTTGGCGAGTGATATAGAAAAGAGGAAAGAATTTAGATAGAATCTATATAATGTTTTGTTTATTTTTCTCTACGTTAATATATACACCATCAGTTTGTTAGGAAATAATTCATTAAAATAAATATTTTATTTTGACAAATTAGTATGATTTAATATTTTTAAAAATATGTTATTAAATATTAATAATATTTAACATTAGAAAGACTGAACATTGTTGTATACCTAGGAAGACCGAAGAGGCCAGTCTGACCCTTCCCGGATTGTTTGTGTGTTTATTTACTAGACATGAAAAATCTTAGAATATAATCATAATTATTTTAATAAAAAATATGTTAGCGTCTCGATCATCAAAGTTATGGTATTTTATTTCATTTGATTAATGAAAATATCTGATTAAAAGGAACGCTGACTTTTCGATTATACTTATACATTAGTTCCTAAGATAATTCTCTTTCCTTTTCTCAATAAATAGTTATTGAAGATACATTAAAATAACTTTTAATGAACATGGGGAAACTTTTACACCTAAAGTGCACCTTATAAACAAACACACATACATACCTGGGGTTAAGGGGTACCCTACCAAAATAACTTAGGGAACTCTCTGGCCCCTGCAGTCATTCTAGGTATTAGTGCTTTATAAGTGCGTTCTCATAAGGCTACCACATGATTCTATAGGCACTTAAATTTGATCACATTATGAAAAGGCAGAACTACTCCTTAGTTTCAGTAAGTTTTTTTTAATTACTGTGCAGTAGAAAGCAAGAAGAGTCGAAATGGCCCCAGTCTTACTTTTAGTGTTAAAAGACAATTTTTTTCTGCTTTCAAAACTAACTTTCATATTTATTGTAACAATTATTAAACTACTATAATTCAAATTAAAATATTATCTATCTATTCTTTGCTTCATTTATTCTTTACGAGCTTATCTATAGGATAATATATTAATATATTCTACGATACGATATTCTGCGATCTATAGATATTACAAGCTTATCTATACATATTGCGAGCTTATCTATTCTTTTTTTTAATTTATGTGACTATTTTTTTTTTGAACAAATTAATGTTATTTTGCAAATAAAGATTTGACTATTTCAAATAATGTCTGAATAATTTCTTATCTTTAACCCTTAAGCCATGATGGTTCTTATTTTTCTCCCTTATAGAAAGTGATCATTCCAGCAGCAAGGCGGCAACAATAGAGATGTATGCCCCAAGCAGCTACAATGAAGGTCTAAATGGTGAGAGCCTTAGCTGTAATTCAGAAAAAAGTGATAACTATTCCGACGGTCACAGTGCCGGAGGATATTCGGTAAGTGATTTTTTTCACCTTTTCTTTCTGGATCCTTTTACTATTCATTGTTGGATAATGCGATTTCTTTCCATGTCAAATGCATTGTTAATATATTTTGGGGATTTTCAGATAAAGAATTTGTTAACCTTGCTTGTTTACTTTTATTTATTTACTATAAATATAGGATACTAATAACAATTGAAAGCAAAATTAACGTTTAAACTGTATTATTTTTGTAAAATTCAAAACAGAAAGAATTAATGCACCAGCATTGGCAAAAAATACATTGTTTCTTTTGATTATATAAATCTAGGATTGTTTAGACAAAGTTCCTGATATTTTTTTTATATTTTTATAGGGAAATCAATAAATAATAAAGCTTATATTTTTAAGGTGCAATTTTTCTTAAGAGAATTGATATCTAAAATATTTTTACATTGACATAAATAAACATTCTTTAATTTTTGTACCATATATTGGAAACTGATAACAGTTAAAAGCAAAATTAACTTTCAAATTACAGAGTACTTTCAAAAATACAAAATAAATGAAAATTAATACATCAACATTCATGAAAAATACATTGCTTTGTTTGGTAATATAATTTCAGAATCTTTTAGATAAAGCACTTGCTAATATTGTTTTAATTTTGATGATTTTGTAGGAAGATCAATAAATCTAGCTTTTAAAGTGTATATCCTCTTTTTAAAATAATAAATATCTGAAATATTTGTATATTGATATAAACACATTTTCAATTTCTATAACCTGTTTTAGGGGTTTTAATAAATTATGATATTTGTTAACATTAGGATTTTATTTCAGTTTACTTATGTTATGGAATCTAACCCGAAATAATTTAAAATGTAACCATTAAACTGGAATATTTTTTAGAATAATAAATCTCAAAAAATTAACGTATTGCATTAGTTAAGTTCTTGTAACGATGAAAACAAAACTTGAATTTGATCAAAAGTTTAAATAAAAACAAATTCTATAATTGAATTAATAAAACACTCATAATAATTTATATCGTAATAAACATTAACATTAAAAAAACATTAAATAAAAAAGAATTGCTTGTTTTTGTTCATAAAGACCAGTGAATGAGATTAAATCACTTAAGCCTGTCACTCAATTAAAAAAGTTGCGACTGAAAAAAAATCGAGCTTAATTCAAAACGATAGTAATTACAATATTTAAAAGCTGAAACAAATCAAGAAATAATTGAAATAAAAGCTATTCTTGTTGTTGTTGTTAATTTACGTCGCACTAGAGCTGCACAATGGGCTATTGGCGACGGTCTGGGAAACATCCCGGAGGATGATCCGAAGACATGCCATCACAATTTTGATCCTCTGCGGANTAATAAACATTAACATCAAAACACATTAAATAAAAACGAGTTGTTTGTTTTTGTTTACAAAAACCAGTGAATGAGATTAAATCACTTAAGCCTGTCAGTTAATTAAAAAAGTTGCGACTGAAAAAAAAAATCCAACTTATGTCAAAACGATAGTAATTATAATATTTAAAAGGTAAAACAAATCAAGAAATAATTTAAATAAGAGCTATTCTAAAAACAACTTCATAAACCTCAGCAATTGCTGTTACCATGTACTTAAAATGTGTTTCAATTTCTATGCGAAAGTTTAAACCATCGAAAGAAATCTTTAAAAAATTATAACTATTCCCCCATGTCCCTCCTGAAATATAATAGCTGATAACACATGCATTTCAATAATTATCGCGAGTTTTGACCCCATTTTGAACTCTGAAAACAATTGAATAATAGTACTTCGCTTATAGTTAAATTTTGAAACTTACATATAAAAGCTTTAAATAGTTCAAAATACTATAAGTATTTCTCTAATCACACACAATTTTTTACAGGAAGAACAGGTTAAATCTGAAACTACAGCCTATATCTCTGCGCATGCAGATAATACTTATATAGCTGATTCTTCCATGCCTTATTATTGTCCTTATCCATATCCCGATCAAGGTAAGATAGTTTCCTAACATATTATATTTGTTTTAAAAGGCATGTATTTTTTTTTAAATGTTTGACATCAATTAATTTATTTTAATTTTGTGGGTACTAATTATAGCTACACAATTATAGCTCTTACAATTTTAGATAGTCCTCCTCGTTCCACTTTCTAAAACATAAATCTGGTATTGTTAGATTAAAAATCGTATTAAAGCGTAACAACCTTAAAAAATATTTCTCATCGATCAATATTTTGGATCGGGATAGCTCAAAATGTTCGTTTTAAAGCATGGATTCATCTTAAAAGGAACGTTTAAAATTGATATACGCATATAAGACAACAATGATATGTAGCTTTCAATGCGTATTTAAGATAATTGACGTAACTTAAAACGTAGTCTTGGAAAAAATGAACATACTTCAAAATTGTGCATTTGAATAAATGGGCTTGACTTGAAATTAAGCGTTTGAAGAAATGGAAATGACTTGAAATTTTTCTTCAATTTTATTTTATAACTATTGTTGAAAGCCGACACAATTCTGAATTCACGACTACCAATGTTCATTTCCGTAACTTTGTAATTTTGAACCGTACTCAGTCAACGAGGGATTTCCTGGGTCAAAAATTGTCCCGAACTAGCTTTTGTGGGGGAATTTTTGATGGAACTAACCGAATTTACGTTACATGGAGAGGAAAGCAATGAAAAATTCCCACTTTTATCCCGATGACAAGTGGACTCTAACTCATAATCCATCTACCACTGAGGATATTTTTACGTCAGCACTATGGTCGGTTCGAGCCTGAAGTAGAATTTGTGACACAAAGTCACCGATGTGATTTGAACCTAGGTTTCCTCATTGGGAGGTGAACGCTCTATCCCTTGAAAATTAAAATAGCACGAAATGCTAATTTTCAATTTTAAATAAAGAACTAAAATTGACACAAATCCGTTATTCTAAAAAAAAAAGCAATCCAAACCAATATAATCATTAGTTTTTATTAAAAAAACATTCCGAATAATCACTATACATTTTAAAATGCATACGTCACAGTAAATAAAATATAGAATCTAATGTTATCATTATTTTCATAAATATATGTGTCCATTTTGTTAAATTCTCTTTTAACAACCATGTAAAAATATAATTAAAATAGTATTTAATAGGTAATATCACAATAATAACTTAATACCAAATATATGATAATGCTCTAATGTTTTAATTTCTTTTTTCACATTTAGTTTAAATACTTTGTTTTCAATTCTCGCCTTATTCAATCATTGTTTTATCAGAAGGCAATTTTAACAACTTTGTAAAAAATGCTTTTAAAATAGTATTTAATAGGTAATATCACTAAAAAACGCAACTATTATATACCATTTTCATGATGACGCTCTAATGTTTCAATTTCTTTGTTTCGAGCTTAGTTTAAGAATTTTTTTCAATTCTAGCAATGTACAAACATTGTTTTATAAAACTCACGTCACTTCTCCTTGCATAAGCAGTCAACAATAGAGTTGCGAATTTCCTCTAAACAATTTCAATAATCCTGAGACAAAATTTATACGACTTTGCAGTGACAGTAAAGTTATTTAAATATCACTCCGAAAACTAGTGTCAACGACAGCAAAAAATAAAACTGGTAATTTCTTTTTATACCTATTTGCAAGAATGGTATAAATTTCTTTTTTTGCTGCATTTTCCATTCATCTGTCCCAAGTAAATTATTACTACAAGGAAGACAGGAATTTTGGGAATGCTGAAATAAAGTTAGTAACATTTTCCGATTTTTTTATTTTTCTTCATCGCGCCCTTTTTTGATTATTTTCCATCCCTATTCTTAAGAGAGCGCGATCCAGCTCTAAATAAGATGGGGGATGGGAAAAAAAAGCTCCAAATAGAAGTGGCCTGGCGGAAAAGAAATCAATACTTATGGAAGTTGGAATGTTTACCAGGGAATTTCGAGACGTAGCGAAACCTTCTTGGAAAATTTCGAGAATGAAAATATAAATTCTGATAGTTTTTTTTTATTAGTTTTTTTTAAAGAATGACTCAAAATATTCAAGAGGAACATTTTTATTTTTTGTTTTTTATCTGGATTAGTGAAGGATATCTAGGTACAAAAGAGTTAAAGAATTCGAAACAGGGAATAGCACCTGCTGCTGAATGTCACATCTAAATATGCGTATTTCTTTTTTGGTTATTTTATTTTTCTTTCGTGAGGAGGTAAAGAAGTTTTGAGGATTTTATTTGCCGAAAAAGTTTTCTTGTTTTATATCGGAAAATGATATCTTGGATGGCTAGGAGAAGAGATTTAATATTAATACGTTTCGAAAGTTGAATATATCTTAGCGAAACCGAACTTCTGCATTTTATTTTGGAAAAATGTTTTTTTTTTATTATTATTCTGGTTACAGAAATTTGTAATTAAACTTTGAAATTAACTTTATTTATCAAAAAAACTAATCAGAACTTATTGAACTTGGAATTATTCTTCAAGTAATTATTCGAACACCATATTTATAGCCTTCATTAAAGCTAGAGTAATAAATTAAGTCTAGAGTTCCAAAATTCAACCAGTGTAATAATCTAAGCAATCTCAATCTTAAGGGTTCGAGGAGGTGACCTCATATATGCTAATTAATAAGTCCAGATGATACTTTTAGTTGGGAAATCAGACACAATAACGTACTTTCTCTGAATATAGATATAGATGGTAGCCACAAACTGGGAATTATGGTCCCAATAGCTTGGCAAAGAGAGCTCTCCAAACTTTAGTTCCTTAATGTTAAATTTTATTCTACTAAAATTTTAAGTATCTGACTTTCTTGAAATTCGATTTCTCAGGAACTATTCGACCAATTTTGCTCAAATTTTGTATTTTGCTACAGAAAATTATATTCTTTAAAACAATGCAAAAAATTGTGTATCTTACAATTCGACATTTTATAGAATATTCTCAACTAAAATAAAAAATAATAAATATTTACTAAACGTTACTTTTTGCATGGAAATATTGTTGGGTAAACAAATTTTATGATTATGTGTAAAAATGTTTTAATTCACTTTAATTCTTAGGTATGGTAAAATGCACAAAAAGTAAAATTAATATTAAGGGGTCCAAACTGTGGAGCACTCCCCTGACCAAGCTAATGGGATCATATTTCTCAGATTACGGCAACCTCCAAAATTTCAGGGGTCAGAAATCTGAATCCGTCAAAAAAAAAGGGGGGGGGGCATGTTTATTCTGAGAAAGTACGTTTTTGTGTCCAATTTAGTAACTTAAAATCCAGTACTTATTAATTTGCATATTTACCTTAATGCTTAACCAATCTCAAAGATTCGAGGGTCAACCCTTCAAACCATTAAGATTTAATTTTAGAAAGTGAAAATCCGGTTGTTAGATCAAAAGTTATTCAGGGTGGTTCGTTTTTTTTTTTATTTCAACTGTACATGTGTCTTTTAGTAGGCCGTAAAAACGAATTTTCACGTAGTTATCCAAGCGCCAATAGTAGTATATTTAGAATTTTTGGAAAGCACCATTCAAAATAATAGTTGCACAAATAACTAAAATTACACTTCATTGATGCCAACAACGATTTGACAAGTTTTTAAGCCTTAAATAAACGAATAAGTAACTCTCCCAACAACTTATAATTCAATACCATTTTTTTATTTCAATTTGTATAAATTAACAAAATTGTTTCATTGTTATTCCCAAAAATAATTATTAATATTTTAACTAATATTTTATAATAATTTTTTGGACGAATTATTATCGGTACTTAATTCGAAAGTTGTAAGAAATCGCTACATTATTATTAACCCCAATAATTCTTAATTAAATGTGGCATTAAATACTTTTGGTATTGCCATTTCAAGTGGTAGGAAGAACCTATTTTAACAAGGTACATAATATCGGTACTGTAGTGATCGATATTTTACCTGGTGATCGACACAGCATAAAAATTTTACGAGCACTTTAATCCCTAATTGATACATTTTATCAAGAGAAAAGATCAAATTATATTTTTTTCAAAACAAAAAGTATAGTATTTCCTATCGCTCAAGATAGATGGCATCACTAAATATTATTTTTTCTCCGTGTTTACTGTAAAAGTTTTGAGGTTGGTACTGCTACAAAATTACTGCAGTTTACAAACTGCAGTAATTTTGCAGTATTTCTGCTTCAAAAATTCTATAGCGGAATTGGCCAAATCACCACAAACATCGAACTGCATTTTTTTACAGATTTTCTGCAGTTTATTTTCAGCTGGGCCAAAATTGATAAAGTAGCCTAACATCACTAACCTACGCATTCTTAGCAGCTAATATAAAACATTTTTTTAAAATTATTATTTGTTGTATATTAGGGTGCAGCTTCATACTATTAGATTTCAGAATCTGAGTTAGATGCTCAACTGACTAAAATAAAGTTAAAACTTTAAGTATTGTATCATTTAGAAAGTAATATTCAGGATTTACCATAATTTTTCAATGGCTTAATAGATAAGCGAAATTTTTATTTCATTAATTTCTGCTGAGTTTCCTCTAATTAAGTTTGCAGAAACAAACTTTAAAGGCGTAAGTATGAATTCAAAAAACGCGTGATGTCATAAACTTTTAAAGATATGAAATCAGTGACGTCATTCTCGTACTTGGCAAACTTAGAATTTATTAACATTAGTTTAACTTGTTATAATCTAACATAGGAAACTATACAAAAATAAAATGCAAGAATGCGTGATCAAACTATTTTATGATATATTAGAGATGCAAGCTTGTAAATCATCCATATAATAATTATATACACACATATATTATAACCGTCATTGAACAGCCAACCCAATTTTTGGGTTTACGATTACTAATGATCAACTCCGTAGCCTTGTAATTTTGAACCAATCCAGAAGATAAGGAAACTTCTGGATCAGTACGCCAGAGGTATTGTTTTGTCATGGGAACATGGATGACTTTGCAACTCGACAGATTTAACGGGCATCAGTCACCATTTACTACACGGCGTGTCTTCGGCCGTCGGGGATCAAACCAACGAACTCTTGAACATGGGCCCAGCGCCCTACCGACAAGGTTATGCCCTCCTCTAGTTAAATATTTATCAAGTCTTGTGGAAAATTCTTTCATTGGATTGTTAAGCTTGAACCGGTGATAGGATTGAGTTTCAAACAGACAGGTTTGCCATGTCTTTTAACGTATAATCACCGAATTTGGTGCAGATAGGTATATAACTACGAGCTTGTATATGAGCATACACACATACATAAAAACATTCTGCTTTATTTATATAGATATGCATTTCCTTTCATAGCTTTTTGATTAAACAGTGACATTGTTTCCGCTTTTTTAATAATAAATATTTTTCCTTTCTAGTTAACTTGGAGGATAGATATGATAGAAGTGCACCAGTGCCAAATAAGCTTCTATATGGTACTGAGGAAGAATTTTACACAAATGCCTTACGAAGAAATGCTTACAATCTTAAGTTAGGCGATAGACCAGATGTAAGTTTTTTTTTTGTACATTTACATTACATTATTCACATTCACACGAAAATTATAAAATTTTAACTTTTTTTTTTCATCCAGGTATGAATTTAAATTAAGCGTAAGTTTTCAACGTAATCTGTTTCCTATTAATAACAATATACAAGAATTAACTCCTAGTGGCTTATCAAATTGTTAAGTGCATAAAAACAAAAACAGAACTTATCTTGATAGTAAAATCGGTAAAGATTGCGTGCACAGTTTTTTAAGTAGATTATAAAATTTTGGCAGCAGATGGCAACTTAAAATCACCATTATATCGAAACTAAAATCCATATCTTAATGCTATTGTATTAATAATCCAATCTGTAATCAGGTCGGAGACCATTGTTCCATAAAATATGTGACTACATTTGGAACATAACTAATTTTTAAGGCGGAATCAATTGCTATGGACTTTAGATTACTTTTTAAAGAGACTCTGTTATGCGTCAGCAGTAAATTGTGCAGCTAATTCATACAGCTTCTGACCATACAGCTCTGAAATAATTATGAAAATTACATTCGAAATTTCTTAGTTTTCACAAGCAATGGGTTGTTTTGCTTCATTTTATACCTTTATCTCTATGTCGTTTAATTTTCAAAGCACTGGACACACACTGTATACTTTTCTGGTGCCGGACATATAGTGTAAAAGTTTCTAATTTAGATGTTGTATTTGGTTTTAACGTAATTTCAAATATGTATTGTATTAATTTGTATTATATTTTTAGACTTACGAGAAAGCTCTATATCCTCCTCCACCTCCTGGTAGGACGGCGGCTAGTGGGGCAGAGGTGCACCTCCCTCCTTCAGAAGAGCGTCATTACGTTCCTTATCCTCCGGGTGGCACTACCTCCAAACCATCACCTGCTCTCAGCACATTTAACCCCCATCTTCAAGGCTCTCCCTTGCATTCAACACCAAACCAGTGCAATCATATGTCTTCAGCAGAGGGTGTCATTGTTCATAGCGAGATGGATGGCCATCTGGTTTGACGAAGTACCCCCGTTTAGCTTGGTAGAATACCAAGTTTAATAGGATATTGTTAAAAAAATCAACAATGAATCATCAATTCTTGATTCCGATTGGTTTATAAATGCATTGTCTGTTAGTGCATTTTGGACATATGAATCCTACAATGACTGCCATCTGTTGAAAGAACATTTTCTCTTCTGATTTCATTTGAATGTTCGTCATATCTAAGTAAATTTTGTAGATAAGCCTATTCGAACAGAACACCTTCAGATGCTGGTAACATCATTCCATATCGATGTCTACTGGATTACCTTTGGGCCAAACTGTGGCGTGGCACTCAAGTGGATTTCACTATTTTTGTGCTTGCTTTCTTACATCAATGGCACGTGTGTTGTGTGAATTATACTCGCTACCTCGTGCTTCATCAATCGCTTTATCCATTACATAAAAACCCATTTAATTCATCTTCTACAGTCTGTAATAATCGGTAATCGATTCAGAGGGATGAACCATGTGACTTCTCCCCGATCTCTTGTACAGATGATAGCCCTATCTCGTGGATGTATATCCTGCCGCCGACGAGCTTTAATTGAAATGACTTGTGGTGCTCAAGTTTTGTAAATCGTGCTTCAAAAAAAAAAGAACTTCTCTGTGTGCCTTATCTTCAAGCGTTTTTATTCCTTGGATATCCATTCGAAGGACTTATACGAGTCAGTGTGATTGCAAACGGTGGGCTGAAATCAGCGCTCGCATGTGTTTGATCAGGTCAATTAGCAGAGATATATTCTAAAGCAAGATGAATAAATTATTTATTCTGAATTGTGAGCAATAAGTTGAAAATTCAGAGAGTGAATCTTTGTTAGATATTATTGTAAGTACCATGTTGACTATGAAATGATTTCATTTTGTTTAACATTTGTTCTTTTGAAAAGTAAAGAATAAATTTGTTGAGTTTAATGTTTCAGTTGTTTTTAAGATTTGACTTAAAAATTTATTAACGCAATTTAGGTTGCAAATTCTGCACTTCTTCAACTAACAAATTTAAAATTATTGCAAAATTACTTAGCAAACAATATTGGATAAATAAATAAAACGCAGTTTCATATATTTTTTTGAAACTGAACAATTTTAGATTTTTTTTGTCGGTTTAAACTGATTGCTGATTTGATTATTGATTGCTAATTTACTGATTGCTTACAGCTTTGTCTGTTTGCAAACTAGTGTTGATATAAAATATAATGAATGCGTTCCCGGTTTTTATATGAACTCTTGGAAGTCTTTTTACTTACGATGTAAGTATAGAGATCACTATTTATTGATCGATAATGTTGACTTGTTTTATTGTTTAAATTATTGTTATTTATTTGAGTTTTACGCATTTTATACTATTTTTTTCCTAATTGTGTATTTTTGCCTTTCAAAAACTGTACTTATTGCCTTTAGCTACTTAATTTTACATTTTATAAAGTTTGTTGCATGTGTTTTATATCAACATGCTAAATTTCATTTTATTTTTACGCATTTTGATCTCTTTAGGATGTATTTTTTTAATTATTGACGTAGCAAAGAAATTAAATACTAAAGGTGATAAATTTTAATCAAGTACTTGGAAAAAGATATACAGTAAGTGCTTTATGTTAGTTTCATTATTTCATCACGAGCTATTTTATATTTAGTTCTGATAATGTGGAATCTTTCAGTGTTTCTTATTGTTTCAGTGGATCAAAACCAATTAACGGTTTTGTTTTGTGTTTATTGATATAATAGATATCTGACAATTATAAAAAATACATTTTTTTTTCAAATTGAAACTTTTTTGATCATACAAAAAGTGTAAATATTATTTCAAAAACTGATTGGAAAGGTCTATATACAGTGTTATTTTTATATTGGACTCTAAATTAAAATTAGTACATAGTGTTTATATTTTCATAACTTCGATTGAGGAATCCATTTAAGTAGACTGAGAAGCACTGACTAAAATTTGTTACCTTGTTTCATTTGTAAATATTCATCAAATTGATTTCATTGTGTTTTTACTTTACTTTTTAGTTACTGTATAAATCATAAAAAAAGGATCAGAGAAACATTAATGGCAGCCTAAACTTCTGATTACAAGTTTGAATACTTTTAAGTTAAATTTCGGTTGTTAATTTTTTTAAATGTTTATTTTCTCTGATGAATATGAAAAAATCAATATCTATATAGCAATGCAATAAGCCTAGATACAAATTAACTGTGATTTAAGTTTGGTTAACTAATTCTTTGGTTGACAAACCTCGAATTAAAAGGGAAAAAAAGTTTATTTTGACTTTCTTTTGACCTGATAACAAAAAGTCATGGATTAAGTAAAATACTATTCGTTTGTATTTAAAATAGAGCTAAGTAAAACAAAACTGCAATTTTTGAGTGTGTTTGTAGAATCAAATAGGCAAAAGTATTATTGCAAAATTATCAATATAAATACGTAACCCATTAGACTTATGTTTAGTTAGAGATAATAGTAATTAGTAGGAAAGGACTATGAAGAATTTTAAGTTTGATAATCTTTTAAATTATTAGGAATTTTATTAGTTTTTTGGAGCAAAATCTTGAATATTTTGAATCGTTAAGTACATATGCAGCAGTCAATATTTCCTAATACCCTATATGAAACAAAACACATACCGTTATTTCATTGAAGATATATTTTGTTTCATAAAATTATGGTGGCCTTAAAGTTCCTAATCCATTTTGACTAATTTCTGAGCTATTAAAACACTATATTATTTTAAATTGATTAGTTCTTAAATGTAGTTTCCTAATTAGTATTGTGACAATTAAGTATATACACATTTATGAACAATTTATGTAGCATAATATTTTAAACTAACAAGAGCTCAAATTAGAGCAAAGCATTTTAACCCATTAAGGTTTTTTAATTATTATTATTGTTGTTCGTTTCATGTTCTAAAAATAAACTCAAGACTTAAATTTGGATAGTTAACAAGGAAAAATTAAATTTAAAATGTAACTAGATATTTGGTTTTGTAATGGTCACTGTCCAATTTCTGTTTCCTAAACTTTGTGCCATATTTTATAACTTTATTGAAACTACTAATCTCTGCTTCATAAACAAATAGAACTCGTTTATTGGTGCAGTTAATGTATTTCTGATCCTTTTTTTTTCTTGTTGCATTAATTACAATCATTTACCATGTCCGCTTCATTTCTACATCCTTGGTTTGTCTGTCATTTCTAGTCGCATTGTATGTTCACCAAAGATTGATTGAAATCATGGTAGAAAAGAAACTGGTTAAAACGAAATACTACGAAAAAAAAAACTTTAAAATGAAGATATATTATAATTACTAAATAACATAGATCATTTGTACTTAGTTTGGTTTTTAATGTATTCAATTTTTATAGAACATCCAAACAGGGTTTGAGAGTCAGGATAGATGTGTATCATTTTGTTTAATCTAATAATAGTTTATTTTAATTTTATTGATTATTTAACTAGATGACAGAAAAAAATATAATAAGTCACGTTAAAAGAACTTTCGGATAATATTATGAAAGGTTTAAGGAATGATAAAATATTTTAATTGATCGTAAACATTCAATGACTTATGTACTTATATTTATATGCAAGAGTGATATTAACTATTGTTTTTAATAATTTAAATAAAATTAAACTTTTCTGATTTTTTTATAATTAAAATATTTCTAAAATTATTAGACAATAAAACTTTCTTTTCTTTAAGAATATTAAAAAAATATATAGGTTACAAAATTGTACCAAAAATATAGGTTGAAAGCCATTGAAGTACTTTTCAAAGTAGAAATTAAATTAGGTTATTTTTTTTTAATTTTAAATCAATTAGTTTTGTAATACTAAAGTAATCATGCATATTTTTAATTTATTGTTTTGACTTTAAGCACACAATAATTTTAATAGCACATACACACCGACTTAATTTTTTTCCCTCCATAAAATTTTACAAAAGAATTTCTAAATTTAGTTATAATCAAAACATTTTAAAACATTTTATCCTAAACATATTGTAATATGCATCCATTCATACCCGTTGAAGAATCCTAAAACTACATATTCATTACTTTTGTTATAGTATGAGAAGTAATGAATTACATTACTGACAGTGATCTGTGTAAGAAGTTATGAATGATATGGAAAATAAACTTGTATATAACTTTTATAATTATGAGTCTCTTTTATTGTCTTCAACTTTTTTTTATGTTCGTCAAAAAACGAGTGATACTAACCATCCGAATTTCTTTAGAAACTATTACTTACGGCATATTAATTTTCTCAACGAAATCTACTTTTAGCACTTTAAAGAACTTCTTTTAGGCTAAATTAACGTGAAACTGACTTCTTTTAATATAAACTGAGACTTTTCGAAAGAGAGATGTGAAATAAATTTTATCGATTGAAAATAAAATAATTTTTTAGCTGTTAAACCGTGCTAATACCAGATAACTTGTGTCACAAATCAATAGTTTCAACTAGTTGATTTAACTAGTTCGTAAGATAACTTTTTATCTTTTATTGATCTCAGGAAGCACAAACGTGAAAATGCATGATCGCACTGGGATTTTTTTCTCTTTTTTTTTTTGCATTGCATGAGATTTTTTAACGGATCTCGGAAATTTTCAGGTTACTGAATTTCAATCCGCAATTGATTTCTCTATCTAGGCAACAGAATTTTTCAAATGACATTTTTAGACTACTTTTTTTTTGGAATGTACAAATTTAAAAACGTTATACATAACAAACATTATGTTGCTTAAATGTCACGGAAAGCTTCTACCGGAGTTAGAATACACCACACTGCAATAAATGGATACTCAAAAATCGTGAAATTTTCTCTGTTTTTGACGAAACTGTTTCCTGGTATATGCTCCGAACCAACATTTCGTCGCTTCTTCGAGGAAAGGAGTTTCGTCAAAACTAAAGAAATGATTCGTCCTTTATTTTTTCTCAAAAAAACGAAAACAAAACTTGCAGTTCCTAATAATAATTATTTTATCGTGGACACAATGTAGTTGGATCAATGACCCTAACAGCACGAAAAGGGCAGATAGAACAGAGAGATAAATTGAACCCATGCTCTAAGTGGGATTCAAACCCAGGATCTTCCTGGTATGAGACTAACACTTTGACCAACATATCATCCAGTCGGCTTAGTTCTTCAGTTTATTTTCGTTTGTCTAAAATTCATTTTAATTTCGTCATTCTAGGTAACAACCTCCCTCAATGCAATATGACAAGGTTTCGAGTTGAGAAGATTTTTTCGTCATATATTTGAGAGATCACGTTTTGTCACAAATAAAGAGTTTTCGTGACGACATGATTCTCAAAATTAACGAAATACATCTTAAGGTTTGCTGAATCGTCAAAAGTGAGAGTTTTATTTTTAAAAGTGCATCAGGATTAAGATTGCATAAGAACCCATACCCGGAAATCCTAATTATGATCTGCTTCCTCGTGTGCGTCTGATCAGGAAATAGTTGGGAAGCACTTCTGACCGCGTATGATGACATTTCCGGGGATGAGTTCCTATGCAATTTTAATCCTAATGACGTACCCTAACTCTTCTATATGTATGTCGGAACACTTACGCTACACCTAGTTAAAATTAACTCCTTTAAACTAGTACATTTCGACAAAAAACGTCATTAATAAATATAAAAAATTCTAATCTTTGGAGCAAAACTAATTTCAAATTTGAAATCCCCATTCTCAAATTAGGCATGATCAAGTATTTGTATAAATGCAACAAACGAAAGGTTTATTACCCAATGTTATTCATTATTCTCATATAGAGATTCAGAAAACTATAGTAGGAAAAAATAGGATGCAGCAGAAATAATTCAAGTCATACAGTTGCTCTATATAATTAATCTATTAATTAATAAAAATTTCATTTAGTATATCAGAAACTTTGAAGCTTTAAAAATATAATTTAATCTTCATAATTTAATTACATAAAGCAAAGAGATTATATTAATATATATTCCTACTGTTGAAATAAAATAAAAATACAAATAGAAAGTTTATCCTGTTTGCTAATATAAAAAGAACCCTTACGAAAAATAAGATACCTTTGAGGTAAATTTAAGTGTGATAGGTGTAAAAAATATATCTATTGTAGAAAAGGAGGTCATGGCTTTGCACCAAAAATAGCCTCATTTACTACTCATAAAATCAATCTCGTATGCAGTGCAGGAATACTTTCAGTTGAAATTTCAAACCAATTTCATACACCTTTATTATAATCCTTGGAAGATTGGCTTTTGAGGGTGGTTTTTGCAGTCAACTTCAAATGAACCTCAAATCAACCTTAACACCTCAAAAAAAGTTCAAACAGACCTCAAAAACACTTTTATTTTTGTAAAGGGAATGACGACTTAAGTTTAGTTGATTAATATTTCATTATATTATTTTTTATAGTCACCTGATTATTTGTCTCAATCTCTGAATCCCAGCTTATAATACTGGCATATCCCTTGTTTTGTCGATGGTAGCCGTTGATGACTTTCAATAAGCTCATTGCAATATCGGTTGTCCTGCTGTTCCAATAAAAAAACCATCACTAAAGGCTTTTACCAATGAAAATGTTTGTATGATGAACTTGGCGAGTTTCACACAAAATTTAGCTTAATTAATCATTTCTGCCCGCATGGAATATTTGAAAAATATCAATGAATCGATTACGAAACACGTACTTTTCCTATCGTTGCAACTCATTAGAAATGCTTCTACTTACGTTCATTAATAATTTTCAACGAGATTTGTAGACACACAAATCCTCATTTTTTTTTAAAAATTTTTTAGGACCTTGGTGTAACCCTTAATACTGTGCCATTTTTCTAAAAATGAGTTCCTTTCATGAAAGTTTTCATTCCCTGTAACAAAAAGACTTCTTTTCTGGGGAAACCAACTTGCAACTTCAGTGCTGCTGGTGAACCATTCGCATTTTCGTATCGGTCAAGATGCAAGTCACGTAAAAGGCGGGATGGCAAAGCCCTTAAATATGCTGAAGATTTCAATCATACGCGATTCCAAGACGTGAATATTTGGAATGTTTACGATCTGTGCCATTAGAAGAACACTCAAATAGCGGTTTGAGTTAAGGAATTCAGTCACATTTTCGTTGATGGTAGCCGCTGATGACCTTCCAAAGTGGTCTTCAACATGATCTCTTCTCGACCGTCAAACTTCGGTTTACTTGATTTTCCAATAAAAACCATCATTCTCTACCTAAAGGTTCTCTTTACCATAAAAAAAAATTCGATTATGAACTTGCTGAGTTTCACACAAAACTTGAGAGAAATGAATGACGCTCAGCGTGATATCTTGCACAAAAATTTAAAAAAAACGAATTTCAAGAGAATGCTTATTTTTCCCCCGATTGAAAAGCAATACAAATATAAAAGAACCACTTCTTTTAGCAATTACATTTAGTCTTGTTTTGGAGGATGTTTTGAGGCTGACAGATGTAAGAAATACAGCTGAGGTCAAAAATGAGGTTATGTTTTGGACCAAAAATAACGTCAATTATAAACCTCGATTTCAACCTCATTTACACCTCACGAAATCAACATAATATAAACTCAGACATAACTTCAGTTTAGATCGGGTGAAATTATTCACACTTCAAATATACATATTTGAATGAAGTGTAGAAAAAATAATCCGTACATTTCCAAAACAACTTCCCTTAGCTTCCCTTGCTCTAATGTAGATTTCCATCAACCTCAAGTGTTAATAAACACAACTTCATTCACCTTGATTATACACCTTGGGAGGTTTATGCTTTATGGTTGTGTTTAAAAGCAACTTTGAATAAACCTCAATCTTAACACCTCAAAACAACCTTAAATAAACCTCAGAAATACCTAACTTTTAAGTGAGGGATTATATACTTTCCGGACATACCGTGCAGTTTTCATTCTATTTTTTTATTTTTCTAATCTCACAGTTGCTCCAATCTTTAACTTTCTATCAGTAAAAATTTCATAGTTATATAATTGGTTATGAGGTGCTCTTTAAAACTGCGTCATCTATCTGAATTACCAGAAGAAAACACTTGGACTAACTTGCCTTCATTGAGCACTTTTTTAGCAAAACATGGCGTTGAAATGAAAAGGCATTAGCGTAACATAAAGAGCAAAATCCTTGCAAATTCCCCACTGCTAACTCTACAGAAAGTAAATTAATCCTTATTTTGTGAACCATAGAGGTTATATTGTATAAGTTAATGCATAATATTCAGAATATAGAGCTTAAACTCCACCAATGAAAGTTAAAAAAAATAATTTTAAAAAATGCTAATTTAGCTTTTAAGTGAAACAGTAATCTGCTTCTCTGTTTAATTTGAAGCTATTTTTCAATCCCTTTACATCACTTTTCTCCTGGAGAAATCAGGGAACTTAAATGGGCCTATGCAGAAATAAACGTTACATTTACATACTCTTATTTAAATTTTGTAAATTTATATAATGCAAGGTTTACTTCCGTCACACAAAATTTGTTTGTGAAAAGTGCATTTTTGTGCGTTACATTGAGTAGCAGTAGAGATGCTCATGCCCATTAGTCCATTGGAGAAGCTTGAGGGACAAGTTTGGTCAAGTACCTGTTTGATATCTAGAAATTATTTTCCCTGCAGTTGTTGCATTAACTTTTTTTTAAAAAAAAGCAGAGTAAGTTTAAATTATTTTGATTTTTATCTTCGTGAAAAATCTCAAAGCAAAAATCTTTTAGTTATACTTCCAGGAGTGTCCGAGCACTATTTTCATATATAGCAAATGTTTTATTTAATGGCAAATGTTAACTTTATTTTTTAATATTTTCTTAAAAATTAGCTGTTATTCCGCGCAGTTTTCAGAATTAGGACAATTCGAACAAACACTTTAAGAAAATGACAAATTAAGTAACTTCATATATTTATCATTTCTTTTAATTTTAAATTTCGTTTTATTGATTTAATTGCTAGATAGTATAATAAACAAATTAGCAACCAATTTTAACAGCATATAATTTAAATTCAATTTTTATTGAAATAGTTCATTGCAAGTAAAATTAACGCTATTATTTTTCGATCATTAAAAAAAGGAATTGAAGTGTATTTTCTCGTTTCTAATTGCTTTTTTCATATTCTCATATTGAGGAAGTGCCAATTATTGTTAAATATATTCATCCCTATAAACCTTTATCCTCACGATCACTAGGTTTATGACTTTAGAGCTTTGCAATATTCTCATTTCAAATAAAGTTCTCAGTAAATGGATTTACATTCAATCACTAAGAACTATATTTAAAAAAAAAATGAAAAGTCATCACTATTAGAAAGCTTTAGATTATATTATGCATGGCATATTATATTTGGTTTCTCATAATATTATTAAAAATTAATTATGAATTGCTTCATGAATGAACTTAGAGGCATAAAATTTAGCAATTGACTATCGTTACTTGCTTTTACGTTAAATAATTGTTCAGGGTTTTCTTTTATTTACTTAATTATTTCTGAGAAAATACACAGTGAGATGAAAATTTTATAGAGTTTGATTTTCAATAAAGTGAAAATTCTCAGAAATATTAAATACATAGTGAAAATACATGTTTAAAAAAATAATTTCAACATTGCAACAATTATTATATTTTTATAGGTTTTTCATAATTTAAAATGGTTAGGAATAATTCTGAAACTTTCAATTGAATAAATAGCTTTATAAAACTATCTTGTAGATGAAAAATTTAACTTATTTAGTAAAGAAAAAAATTACTTTAAGAGATAAAAGTTCTTAGAAACATAAAATTTAAATAAATGAGATAACTAAAAAACTGTAAACGTATAATGAATTATGGTGCTGTTGAATTTACTATAAAAAAAAACATTATATCTTAACACCATTAGAACCATATATTAAAATTATTACATCTTATACACCAATCAAAATCAAATCTGAAGTATGGGAGATGTACCAGTGCATAATAAATCAATTGAATTTATAACAAAATTAAATTCATTTAGAAGTGAAAATTGGAATATCGATACACGTTTTGAGATATATATATATNTTTTGTACTGATATTGAATTTTTCTTTAATAAAAGGAGTTTTCGGATTTTCCGTGTTTTTCGATTGTCCGTGCGACCTGTCCCGGTGATTAACCCGGATAATCGGGAGTGCACTGTATTTAAAAAAACTAAAAAGTCATCACTATTAGAGAGCTTTAGATTATATTATGTACAGCATATTATATTTGGTTTCTCATAATATTATTAAAAATTAATTATGAATTGCTTCATAAATGAACTTAAAGGCATAAAATTTAGCAATTGACAATTGTTACTTGCTTTTACGTTAAATAATTGTTCAGGGTTTCCTATTATTTAATTGCTTCAGAGATCTTCGCAAAATACACAGTGAGATGAAAATTTTATAGAGTTTGATTTTCAATAAAGCGGAAATTCTCAGAAATATTAAATACATAGCGAAAATACATAGTGAAAATACATGTTTAAAAAAATTATTTTAACATTGTAACATTTATTACATTTTTTATAGGTTTTTCATAATTTAAAATGGTCAGGAATAATTCTGAAACTTTCAATTGAATAAATAGCTTTATAAAACTATCATTTAGATGAAAAGTTTAACTTATTTAGTGAGGAAAAAAATTACTTTAAGAGAGAAAAATCAGTCTTAGAAACTCAAAATATAAATAAATGAGATATATAACTAAAAAACTATGAACATATAATGAATAATGGTGCTGTTGAATTTATTATGAAAAAAAACCCCATTATATCTTAACACCATTAAAACCATACATTAAAGTCATTACATCTTATAGAATAATCAAAATCAAATCTAAAGTATGGTTGATGTACCAGTGCTTAACAAATCAATTGAATTTATAGCAAAAATAAATTCATTTAAAAATGAAAATTGGAATATCGATACACGTTTTGATATGTTATTTTTAACTATTTAATTAAAATAATCGATTAAATACTTATAAATAATTTGGTAACTAGGTCATACGCTTACTTAAATTTTTAAACTAATAATTTTGTTCTTCATTTTCAAACGTAATTTGGAATTCTGTATTCAATATAAAAGTTTAAATAATATCTAATAATTAACATGAATTGCAAATAGAAATACGGTTTATATGACTCAAAATAATATTTTATTCAATATTCAATAAAAAAAAACTTTATGAGCAGAACGCTAAAGATAATAAAGATATTTTGTAAAGTCTCTAACGTTAATGCTATTTCATCTTCCTCATGCATCTGCGAAAATTTCTGAACCAATCGTAATGTTGTTAAGGGATAGAAAGTTTAGGTAAGGCTACGATTTTAGTGAGATAAACTAAGCAAAATCACTTTAATATTTTTGACTGATCAGATCACGTAAATACTTCGCTGTGTGTTAATACAATTGCTATTTACTTTATTTTGATGTTGGCTTTTCTTAAATAAAGCCACAGAATTGTTAATATATTTATCTAAAATGCCTGTTCTCCCTAAATCAGTTTTTCTTTTCTTCACTGCACCAAAAAATATAAGAAAAGAAGAAATATCCAGTAAAATTTACAGCTTCAAACCGGCATTTTTGAATTGGTTGTGCAAAAGTTTGATAATTACGAAGTAAATCCGTTGCCTCAACTGTTTTCTACCTTACAAGAACAAGTGTTTTCCGTAAAAATTACGAAGAAAGTCCATAAATAAACTGGTTTTTTACCATAACAAAATAAGTTTTCGCAGTAAAAATAAGCCTATTGTCTCAACAGACTCTTAACATAAGGGAATATTTTCTTTTTCTTTTTTTTTCTTTTGTGAAACTTAATTAAATCTTTACGAAATGTCTCATGTCAGTAGAATTTGTATCGACCTGACATTGCATATAAAATAATATCATAAATCAAATTGCAAGAATTTTTTGTATTTTAAAAACACATTTATGTATTTAAAATGCAAATTTAGAAAATTCCCTTTATACTATGTTGTTTATCTCCAAAAGCTTAAAAATCCCTTTGTAACTGGAATACTTTAGAAAATTGAGATTTACTTTTAAATTATAATCTTTTATAGATTTAAACTTTTATTCTTGTAAAAATAATTGGAGTCAGTAGATGCGTTATACATTAAGTAAGATCTGAGGTTTGTTAAAAATAGTAAAACAAGTTCTTTAAACTATGAGCGTAGGAACTTAATTTTTCGAGGAAGAGCCTACAAGCTTTCGGAAATATATATTCTTTCAAAAGAACTCCTCAACATCGGTTTCAAACTTGTATCTGGGAATAATTGGACGTCAATCTCATATGTTTCTTAAAAGGAAATTTGATAAAATAGTTTTATGGGATTTTAGACCGATTTAAAGATTTCTTGGTAGGATTTAAGTTAGCAAAACAATTAGAATGTCAACTACCCATGATTTTCTGATCTTTTATGCTTCCATTAGAACTTGCCCTTTATTGCAGCATTAAAATACGAAACTTAAAGCATTTAAGATTATTATTTAAAAACTAATGGATGCACTGGAATTTTTATCGAAAAATAGAAAACCAGTTTAAATAAAATAAATATATTTCTTCAGTTATAATAAATTGATGCATTTGGAATTTATATCCAGCTTGATCCTGTTTCTGAAATTCCATAGTTGAATTTTGTTTTAAACAATGAAATTTCATTTATTCTTACAAAGAAATCACCTCTTTCGCATTTTAGTAAATGTTTTCTTTATCCTATAAGAAATTGAGGCTTTTTATTATTTTAGAAATGCTTTCGTCTCTAAAAGCATTTTATATTTTATGTAAATTGAAAAAATTTAAATGCAAATATTTGGAGCGAGCATCTTTTGTTTTTTGAATCAATTATGCTAAAAACGTCATTTTGAATTTATGATTTTTTGTTCGAATTATTTAATGATTATTACTATTGAATGAAATAAATATTTTGTAATAATATATTTGTTGGCTTATACATATTTGGTTTATAATACATTTGGTAATAATATATAATTATAATATATTTGGTTTATACTAATACATAGAGGGGGGTGGCTCGGGGAAAAGAGTTCGCCTCCCTATAAGGTCCCCCCAAGGGATGCCTGGTTGATTCTAGTCCCGGTTCGCACCGACCACAGTGATAGACGGATTTGAATCCTTTTGTCGCCTGGCAAACCGAAGGAGGTTTTCGTGGTTTTCCACTCCATGTAACGAAAAAAATCCATATTAGTTTCATTAAAACGTCCTCCTCGAAGGCTATTTTCTCCAATGTTCTATCTAGAAATCCCCAAGTCATTTGGGTTGTATTCAAAATTGCAAGGTTACGGAGTTGAACTTTGGTAGTCAGAAACTCAGAAATTGGGTTGGCTGATTTATGCCGATTATAAAATTAAATGTATTTGTATGAAAAGTAAGCGTTTGGAAGAATAATAGAATTTTCTTTTTAGTGTATAAATAAACTTACAAATTTTTAAATAATCATCGTTCCTCGGAAAATTAACCCATTTCACTAGACATCGCACAAATGCAACGGTTTTGAGTTGCGTAAACAGTTCCTTTATGCAAAATGGTGGTTGAGAATCAATGCTTAAGACTCCCAGTATGACTACCACTTTAGGATTAAAATATCGCAAATTTATAATTTCTTATCAAAATATGACTTACATTATTAAGACATTTTGGTAAACTCGATACTACCATGATTAATTTAAAAATGAAATAATTGATCGACCAATCTTTTGAAAATTGCACACGAGTGTTTCGACACTTAATGGTTTATTAAGCTAGTATTTAAGCTAGTAAACCTAGTATTATGTTAGCACTAATGAATTTTTAGCTGTTTGACTAGCAGTTGGCATGATATTAAATTAGTTAAAACTGAAAGATTATTCAGGGAAAATTTAATAGCTGGAAATTGAAAAGAAACATTCTGTCATTATTTGAAAACAAATGCACTAAAAATTTAGCAAGCTATATTGGTTTGGAGAATCGAACAAACCTTAAGGGAAGTCTTGCAGTCTTCTGGCGTCATGGAAAAACGTGACTCTTTCTTTTTTTTTTCCTCATTAATTTGGCGTTCCTTTAAACATCTGAACTTCAGATAACAAATTACTGTATCAACGAATAGTGCTCCCAAATGCAGAACTTGCAAAACTAATTTTCCCCCATCGAAACCAAATAATTATGTTAAAAAATAAGTCAAAAGAAGATGTAAACAAACACAAAAAGAGAGAGTTAGAAATCATTAGAAGCGAATCTTGCACCGGAAGTTGAAACAACCTCTGCAAATACTGCCATCTACCGTTGAGAACACGAAACACTGTTGAGAATAAGTTCAACATGCTAAAAATTTCAAAATAATTGTTTATAATTTGGTTGTTGTCATTATTAGGTATAAGGTATTGCATGAAAACTGTCGAAACTGATTGTCGGTCAAATTTGGGAAACATTATTTCGATATATGTTAGCAATCCTTGGATACTAAAAAGCTTTTCACAAATTTCGCTTTCATCTTAATGATAAAATTAGCATATTTGATTGCTCAAAATAAGAGTACTTATGATTGCTCAAGGTAACCTCGACATATAAATAGATCCCTGGTTTTCGTGAGTTAAACTATAAATATTTAACTTAATAAGTGTTCTTTTAATACTTGATTACAGAATTAAATGACATATATGAGTATCATCTAAAAATATTTGTGAATTTAAATTTGGTATATGATTTATGTACATTATGTACATTATTTTTGCCTTCTTATATATAATTATGTTATGTCTCTGCACCGATCCCTGTTTTACTACTTAGTTCTGACTGGATAGAAACAAAGTAGATAAAATGAACATTGTACAATATTATATATTGTCCGTTAAGTTTCCCCAACTTTTTCGACAACTTCTTTTGTTAATATTAATATAAAATTTTAAAAGAACTATATATTATTTATTTTATTATGAGTAAAAACTTAAGAAACTAGCACAAAAGTGTTTTTTTTTAAATGGCCATTTTAGGTTAAAATAAGAATTTTTTTTGCATATACGCTAAACATAGTAGATCACATCTATCAAATCACATCGATCGCATAAAACCAAAAATCCTTTGAGGATTTTATTTAGAAGGCTATCAACTAAGTTTCGATCTATTACCTTAAAAGCAAGTGTATATGCTACTGGGTTGGGGATCAATATAATTAAAAAAGGAAATTTTTGAATATTTCCGAGAAAAAAAACATGCATAAAAAGGAAATTCTACTTTTTTCTCTTATACTGTATTTCAAAACATGCTTGCTATAATTATATACACTCATGAAAAATTGTAGACAATTTTTTTAAAAACATGAGATATCGTGTTTTAGGTAGGGCAAAATAGAAAAAAAAATCTGGTTTTGATATAAACCCATTTTCAGACTTAAAATCATTAGTCTATCCACTGTTATCACCTTGACCAAAAACTGCTATAACTTCGCAAGTAATTGAAGAACAAACAAAAGTAAAGAATTCTTAAAAAGCTAAGAATACAAGGATTCTAAATTTATAATAAACTCATGTTCACAAATTTTGCCCAAAATGCGCTAATAGATGGACCTTAAGTTACCTTACTACCTATGGATGACCAATGACGTTATGACCTATGGACCTTAAACTAGAAGAAAAAAACTGAGCTGCTGAGCCAGTATAACACCGTTAGTTTCGTAAAAGAAAGTACGGTAGTTTAAAAGTGTATACCTCTGTTTTAAGCAGATAATCACTATTATTTTAACAAAAAAATATGCCAACAACCGATGGGTGCAAGCCAAGAGCAGAATTCCCTTGATCAGTCGGTGCTGGGATTCGAATCCGGGCCACCTCTGTTGGGAGACGAATGCTCTGTTCCCTAAGTAACGGCAGATGCAGTGTTTGGGTATGAAGAAAAATCTTAAACTGTCTTTATCTTAGAAGTCTAACTTATTGATTTCAAATTTAAATTTTAAAGATATTTAAAACTAAATTATCTCCCCCTTATAAAAATATCTAGCTTACGCAATGAAAAATTATATCTAAAGACAGATAATAATGAGGTAAACATTGAAGTCGAATTGCGATTTTATTGATAGTATGCTCATGATCATAAAATAATTTTTGAGCAGTAAGAGCAAGAGAAGTATAGAATTTCTGAGAAGTATTGAAAATAATCGTAAAATGATTTTAAAAAAGATAATGTGATCTTACGGTCAGTAATACTGCATGGAAAGAACTTGAATTATAATTGACAGTTTATACTCTAATTCATTCATGATTAGAGTAATAAAAAGGGAATAACAACTGGGGAATAACAGCTTTAAGCCGTCAAATATATAGATAAAGTTTGTAAAAAAAAGGAATTTTTTATTTTTGCAAAAAAAGAGTTTCTTTTTTTTTCCAATTGCAGTGTAAAAGAGCCGAAAATTACTGTAGATCTCTTTAAAAAATTGGAATTTAGCTTACTCGTTTTGCCAACTATTGTCGATTTAGTCTTCTGTATTATTATGCAGTCTGATCAAGTGTTGCTATAATTTAACTTACATATTGACTAGTAGACTGATTTATATTGGTTTTTAAATATTTAAGAGTAAAGTAAAGAAATAAATGAATGAAATTTAACTTTTGAATATATTTTATATATCCTGTGAGAACATAAAATGTAATTTTATGATCTTGAAAAAAAAATAAAAGTATATATTTTCTTCAACATGAAACTATCAACTAGGTATTGAATATTTTAATAAAATTTTATTTAATTTTATTTTATTATTTTATTTTAATAAATAATATTAACGATATAAGATAAAAGATAAAGATATAAGATAAGATTTAATAAATAAGATTTTATTTTAATAAATAAGATATAAACTTTCTTAAACAGAAACGTTAGAACAAAAATACGCACAGCAGAGAATCTTGTGTTGCCCAAAATGAAAAATAAAATATTATGAGGTTTGCTTTGTTTGTTACTAAACTTAAGCTCTTTACCATATTTGTGACATTGCAAATTTGCATTTCACTCGAATTTCAAAAATAAAATACAGAATATCTATCTGTTTCACACTTCAAATATTTGCGTAAAATCTTTTGAGATAGAAATAAAAGATAAATTTATTCTATGAATTATGATTGAAATCTGGTAGCAAACCATATGCAGTTTGTGTTGAATCTTTAGGATACATGTCAGAATGCAAATATTTGGAGAAGACTAACTTCTTCCATTCACGAAGAAAACTAATAAAAAATAAAACTTCGTCGATACAAAGTAAATTAAAACTCTTTCAATCAACATCAAAAGATTGTGTTTAAATATACATATTGAATTTCGCCATAGAATCTAAATTTAAGAATGAAGCTGTAAATGTTTTGAAATTTTACATAATGTAGCATTTGATCGTTATCCAACATTAAATAGTTTTAAAATTTACATATATTTGTTTTTCTTCGAAGCCCTTAACTCAAGAAAATACTCAATGTCTCTAATCATAAGTATGTTTTTTACCAGAAATGCCTTTATAGTATTGAAATTTTACCAGAATGTTTTTCTCCATGTCTTCACCCGTTATAATTAGTGTATAGTGTTTACGAATTATAAATGTCTTTTTAATTAAGGAGAAAGAAATAAGGTATGAACAGACTTGTTCCTCCTCTCTCCCAAAAAAAAAATCTGTAAACCATATGAATTAAAAGCAGGGAATAATCCAATATCGCTGTTTTCCCATTTGCCGTGTTGTATGTGTGGAATATTTAATCATTTCAAATTTGACTCTGGAGTTTAAGTATTGAATTCACTTTTGATTAATTTTCTAGTAACATATAACATTTCATGTCAATAATTAACAATAGTATTTAATTTCTATATCACGCAAAAGCATGCATATAACTAATGAAAAAACTTCTATACTAATAATTTTTTTCACCTTTCTCCAGAATACACAACGAAATATTTTGTAACTTCAGAGTATTTAGATCATGTGATTTCTCATGCATTCAATGAAATTTAAAGCTTTTAGAGGTACCACAATAAATTACAAAAGAAAAATAATGTTTTTGAATACCTACGTCAAAATATAGCAATAGAGTAACTTATGACAGTTATTTTGGTTATTATATGCAATAACAACAAGAAATATCGTAAGCCTATCTTAAATATTTACAGAGATATTGATATTTTTATTAAAAAAAACTATTTATTTGTCTTAATTTTTTTTTGCTATAACTTACGAAAAATTAAATAAAAGTAAACAAAAGTTAAAGAGCAATTTAAATATAATTACGAAATTCTTTCATTAAAATTTGAAACGAATTCATTCAAAACTGTGCGAGATATGAGTAATTAAAGTAGTTCTTTAAAACTACGCTTGCGTGGAAAAAATTAAAAGAAAATATTTTTCTTTATTTTGAAATTAATTGTACTTGACAACTAATTAAAAAAAAAGTGCGATTTGAATATGTTAAAAAATTAAATTTTTTAAGTTTTCGTACATTTTAAAATATAGCACAGAATGATAAGGTGTTTTCTACGAATATTATTTTGTATAATAAGACAAAATTTAACATAAAAATTACACCTTACAGTAAAATTTCGTACACCAAATTGAGATTTAAAAAGGGAAGAAAACAGGGTAAATCAGATACTTCGGTTCCAACAAAGCCAGTGTCATTTTTAATAAATCTTGTTTAATAGTACGAAATGAAATATGTGGAAAACCCGTATCATTAATCATAGTATTCTTTTAAAAAGTACGAAAACTACTTAGAAAATTACTGTTTTAATTTTTAAGATATTCAAATCTGATTTTATTTTTATTAGTTGCCGAAGAATATTTAGAAACTTTTTTCCCGTACATGCTCAGTATAAAAGAACTACTTTGATTTCTCATATCTTGCGCAGTTTTAAGCAAGTTTTTTTTTTCAATTTTAAAGTGATCATTTTTTAATTAATTTTAAATTGCTCTAAAAATTCTTTTTAATTTTATTGAATATTTTTTAAGTCATAGAAAAAGAACAACAAAAAAATTTGTTTCCTTTTATAAAAATGTTCATATTTCCAAAAATATTTAGGCTAATCTTACAAAATATTATGTGATTAAGACGTTTGAAGGAACTACCACAACAGGAGAAAATCAAAAATAATAACCACAGATAAATATCACAATAGGAATACTACAACAGGAGAAGCTAAGAGTTTGTAACAGGAAATAACATATTAAAGATCAAAAGTGAAAAACGTTGGCAAGAAATTAAAGGGAAGACAGTGGCATGCATAACAATTTCGTCAGGGAGTATTGCCATGTAGTCAGAGCAGGAGCAGTTTCCACGTTTGGTGGTTAATTGCAGCAAACAACCATATCCCCGACTGTCCAAAGAAAAACAAAAGAAACCTGCAGCAGGTAAGAAGACAACTATATACCGTTATCTTGAAAATCGACGTAGAAGTGCATAAAATTTACAGGTGAGAAACAGAATTTTTCGGAAGAATTTAAAAAGTTTCAGGTTCCAGCACCAAATTAGTATGTGGGTTGGAATATTAAATCAGTATTGTGTAAGAAGTTGGAGGACAAAAATCCATCTATAAAAATTAAGACAAAAATCTATCCATTAAAATTAAGGATATAGATAAGAAAAATAACAAAGGAAAAAATAAACTCTATTAACTTTAAACTTAATAATTAAATAAACTATATAAAAATTAAGCTTAATTCGATTAGAAATATAGACTAGTAAACATTCAAGACATTTCAAGGCGATTCAAACATTTTAAGGTGATTCAACCGAACCCTTCTACAGCATAAAGCTACGTATTACCATTTCTCGGAAGGCATTCCCCTACTAAATCTTCAAATATATACATATAATATAGATATAGGGTGCCCCAAAACTCATGTTATATAGAAAGCAACTTGACAAGAGGGGGATAGAAGACAACTAGACAAGTGCAAATCAGCATACAATCTATGGTTGGAACGAAATTCGTAAGGCGCTCAAGAACGTAACAATCTGTGTTACGAAATGATAGGAAACAAGACACGCAGAGATAGAATGAAGAGAAGAACATAAAGTAAAGAAAAATATTTTATTCAACGAAATTAAATTAAACAGCATTCAGTACCCCACCACACAACTGCCGACATTAATGATGGCTTCACACCATTGTAGGAGTGGCTGACAGGCATTGACGAAAACACCAGTCATTTCACATGGTGTCAAAAGTTACGGATATCCGGGTAAATATATCCGGGAATGTAGGGGACCATCGGTATTAGATTAGGCACTTCATATGATCACAGAAGAAAAACATAATATTAACATGAATTTAAAAGTCCCTAACATAATCCCGGACATAAATTTAAAAGTCCAGTCCCAGAAGAAAAGTCCAAGCCCTCTAAGACCATTCCGTTTTGCGTTCTGACCATGGATTACATGCTGATTTGTACTTGTCCTGTTGTCTGCTATCACCCCCAAACGTATGATTCATGAGGTTTTGGTCCCTCTGTGTGAATAAAATCATGTTAAAATCTCTTCGAGGCTATCTGTTACTTTACCTAATTTATAAATTAATTTGTTGGCCAAAAATTAGAAACACCAAGATTTTAAAATTGTTCAAAAGTGTATGTTTTTGATGCATAGTTATTGTTTAGCATAACAGAAAAAAATCGAGGCAATGCGGGAATTCTTAAGTGTGCGAATGCTCAAAAAGGAATTCCTAAAATTTCGATATAGTCTTTAAAATTGAAATTTTTTCTTTGTAGTTTTTTCATATGAACTATCTTCCACTCAAATTAATATATATTAAACACCTAGAAAGAAAAATTTTATTTCGAGAGTTTTAATTTAAAAACTCTTTATTAAATAAATAAGTTGAGCTCCTTTATTTTAAAACGAACAACCTCCTTTAAACTGGATCAAAGATCCTTTACGCAATGTGTATTCCGTTTAATCGAATTTATCGTAAATTTCATTCAAATTACCACCCCCAAAATTCAAAAGAGTGTATACAACAAAACTAACCTTCCATACAGAACATATTCTTGCGGTAAAAGAAGTAACTTCACCCCCTTTCCCTCAGTTTCTTCAGTTTTCCCCCTAGTTTCCTCACGTTCTTTAGAAATTGGGTTTTCCGGATGGAAAAGTTTTAAGCGTTTCTTAATAGGGTTTCTACTTCGTGCATTTTTTGACAAATAGCTTTAATTAACTCAAGCCGCAAAAAGGATGCTTTATAAAAACTGAGAAAACTGAGGACACAGAATGTTCCGTAAAGAGTTATTCAATTCCCTGTTGAAAAGAAAGAAACATCTGCGTTATATTAATATTCTTTGGGTTAAGTTTCTATTCACGTTATTTTAAGAGTTTTTACATGCATTAAAAATTAAAACTTATTTTGGCGTTACCCTGTTTCGTTGAAAAAACAACCGCCATCTTTTTTTCATGAAACTAAACACACCTGAGAGTTTTTTTTCCCCCGCTTACGCTTCAAAGATTCCTGTTGTAGAAAATATTACAAAACTTTACGTTTCATTAGTAAAATTTAAAAGAATTCAACCGTTTAAAGAAATTTTATTTCTATGCATTTAAAATTCTGAACAAATTTAAAAAAAATTCTAATTGCATTTTTCATTTAACTGTGTATAGTAATTTAGGAGATAATTATGAAGATGAAAATATTAATATTTAATAAATACTTTCCTTTTTATAAATATGCTTTAAGCAAAAAGGTAAAGTTTATTGAAATAGAGGAAACAAAAGTCTTGTTCATTAATTTGAAGTTAAAAGTTGCTATTCTTTGTACATGATTTTACAATTATAATTTTAAATGAACTGCTACATCAAGTTTGGATATTATACGCCTATTTTTGAATAATTATTTCTTAGCTTATTATCAAACATAAAAAGCACTAAGTGCATGCTCTTAGTTTATTCATTTTAATGAAATTCAAATACTATCGTTCAATATCTGAATTCGGGATCTTTGCGAATGTAGAGGATGTAAACAACGGTACAAAACAAGTTAATTCGGAAACTCTACGCATTCATTGTTGATTCAGCACTGCAACCACTCGCCGATCAAATAAAATCTGTATAAATTTTAGAACTACGAGAATAAATCTAAAAATATATTTAAATCTGTAATAATATGTGAGATAATAAATTTAGAATGCATCTAAAAATATTTTAGAAACATGGATTTAGTTGAGACAAATGATATGGATATAAATGAAATAATTTTCTTTAAAAGTTTGAGCCATTTTTATCCAGTTTTCACGTATTTTAGATCACAGAGACTGCGGAAGATTTATATTTTAAATATTTTGAATGCTTCTTGAAGATGGCCATTGACAACTATTACGCATCACCGCTAAAGAGTAAGAATGCTCCGACTATTTCAGCCAACCTTACTTTGGCTTTTATTAGTATAGAGATGTTTTTTTTCTCCATTGAGCATGAATATTCCATGGCACCCCTTTAAAATATGTCATTTGGTATAAAGCTTATATTGCGGAAATTTGAACTCAATAGAATTATATTAAGAATCTACTCTCGATCTTCAGAGGTTTTCTTTTAATAACCGTTGTTAAACAGCTGAACCAATTTTGGAGTTACGACTATTAATGTTCAACTCCATAGACTTGTAATTTTGAACCAAATCTGAAGGATAAGGGAACTCGTGGATTAAGTATTTGGAGCAATTTGCCTTCATGTGGGACTTTTTGATGGTACTAACCCGCATTTGCGTCACATGCAGAGGAAAGTCACGAAGATCCCCCACGGTTAGCCTGATGACAAAGGGACTCTAACCCATTATCCGCCAACCACTGAGGATATTTACATCAGCATTGTGGTCTGTGGGGTCAAAAAAAATATTTTTCTTTTATTGTCAGAGTTTGAAAAAAAAATTTTTTTTTTCTCAAAAAATGTTCATGTTTTGATTTGAAATCCATACGGGTGGTAGTAGAAACACAAATCTGGACTAGTTTTATGTATAATGTTTTTCTTCTTTTGAATTTTGTAATTAAAACTTTCTTGTAAAACAAATAGACCAAAGGATACTAGGATTTTTTAATTATTCTCACAGTAATATCAATATTTTAAAGAGTTAAACCAGCATTTTGCTAACGATCGTCAAATGACACTCATTTAATACAATTTTTTATAGATTATTACTAAATTCGCAAAACAAATTTTAGAAATTGACAGAATGAAATGAATGAAATTGGATCACGTTGATTTTCTAGTGTATTTTCTCGTTTCTAATTAAATATTTTAAAAAACCTAGCACTTGGATTTAGTATGAGTCAAACGTGATCGATATAGATTAAATAAACTATTGCGAGTTATTAATAATCACCATTTCACTTCAAAAAATTATCTTGGCTGGTTGTTATGAAGAAAAAGTGTAGCAATAATTTCTGTAGATTTCAGTTTTGAGAAAAGGGTTACATTAATATTGGGGTCTTCTTGTCTTGCCTAATTAGAGAATATATTTAATAATATATAAATAAAGTCTTAAATAATATATAAATAAAGTAAGATTTTAAATTTGCCATGAAATAGGCAGACAAAAGCACATAAGCAGAATTTTAAAAATAAATAAATAAAGCATACATATTTAGAAAAGTATTTCTTTTTAACTAAAATTATATTGCTTTATCGTCAAGTGTAATTTAAGGCCAGAAAGATAATATTTACTTGATTGTGTATATTGCATGCATGCGTATATGATATTTAAAGTTCTGAGAGTAAATTGTAAACAAAGGGATTAGTTTTGAATAGTTTATTCTAAATCAAGCACCAAGTAAAATCGGAAACAAAAGCTCACTATTAAATTAATTTTCTTTTTTATTCAAACCGGAGGTATCAACAAAATAAATGAATAATAAATAGCAAGCAAATTATTTCTAAAGCTGCCCTTCTGCTTAAAACAACTAAATTAACATCTTTCATAAATAATATACTGAAAAAATAAATATGTGTTCTATTTTTTCGTTCAAAATAATTAAAAAATACTTTAAAAAGAACTTCTATCTTTCATTAGTGTTTATTAAAATCATAAAACTAGCGATATGAGGCAATATCATATTTCTCAAAATGTGTCCAGTTTTCCAATTACTTTTGAAATTTTTTCCTATTATCGCTATCATCGGCCATTTATTCTTAATGGTGCGAAAGCTTCTTAATTAATCAAAACAATTAAACTTACATCTTCCATATATAATGTACTTTCATATTTTTTGTATTCAATAATTAAAAAATATTTTAAAAGAAACTTCTATCTTTCCCAGGCGTTTATTAAAATCGTGAAACTAGCGATAAGAAGCGATATCAGATTTCTCAAAATGTGTCCAGTTTTCCGATTCCCTTTGAAATTGTTTTCGAGTTTCCTTCCTCTTTTACGAAAACTTTTTTCGTATTATCGATATCATCGACCATCTGTTTTTTATGGAGTGAAAGCTTCTTAATTAATGTGTCAAAAACTGATCTTTTTAAAGCGAATAAAAGTACCCTTAAAATACGTATAGCAAGGAAATTTTCATTCAAAAAAACATATCTGTCATCCAAAGGGAAAAAAAAAAGGTTTGTTTCAGATTTCACTATTTTTTTTCTTCTTTTGTTATTGCAGTTATAAAAGATAATTCAATATTCTGAAAAAATATTGAAAACTTATTTATGTTTAATTTCGCTATTGAAATTACTTTTTTCCTTGGTAACTCTTTAACCATATTGAAATTTGATTTAATTTCAATTCAATAGCTGGAATATTTCTATTTATTTTATTTTAAAGGTTTTATAAGGAAACAAAATATAGCATAATATTGCTTTTAAGCTATTATTTGAACAATTTAATACTTAATGTAAGAATTAAACGATGTACGAAATTTCACTGTTTTTTCCGAAAATGAAAGTCTAATTATTGATTAATATAAACACTTTTGATTTTGTTTATTTGAAAGCCAAATTCATTCTTCCAAGTTTTGAACAATAAGTAGATTTTTGGTAAGTTAGAAGATAACATAGGAGAAAAAAATACATTCAAAATTGCTTAGGTCCTTATGCTGAGTCTTATGTTGAGCCTTTGTTAAACATATGTGAATTCCTTATGCTAAGCTTTAAGTTCAGATATATTATTAGCATTAATTGTATATTATTAGCTGAAATTATTATTTTTCCTGCTTGTTTCAACCAAATTAAAATTTGGTTTAATTTCAATTCAGTGACTCGCTTTTTTTTCTGTTTTATTAGGAAGCAAAATATAACGTCAAATTTTTAAGTTATTTATTTAGCTATTTATTGCATTCAAACTATTTATTGCAAAATTTAATGCTTAATATAAGTATTGAAATATATGAAATGGCATTGTTTGTTTTGCGAAAATGAAGCATTTATTAAACAGTATATTTTTTTAATAATAGCATTAAATATTATTATTATTATACATTCAAATCCCAAATACATTTTTTCCAAGTCTTAAATAATAAATAGTTGCGTAAGTTAGGTTATAAAATAAGAATAAAAATGGGTGCAGCATTTCTTATGAAGATAAAATATTAATAGAAAAAAATATAGGCGGTATTCTTTATGTAAAGCGTTAGCTATAGGTGTATTATGTGAACAGGTTTGCTAAGTTAAGAAAAAGGTACCGAAAATTGTATTGAGTTATAAACATGCTGAAAGTTGATGAGGCACAAATAATTTGAAAAAAAACTCACCCTTACACACACGTCATTTTGTATGAAAAACAGAAATAAAAGTGTTAATCAATTAATGACCATTTTTTCAACTTATATATACTATATATATGTGTTAGTTTATTATATGTAAAAAAGAAAATATACATGAAACTCGAAAGGAATCCGAAATGGGATTTATGAAGTGATAATCATAAAAAAAATGTAGCCTAATCATCGATATACCTTTTGAAAAGTGATTGATGGTTTTTCACCTAAATTCAATAATCACATAATCAATACTTTCTGAATATGTTGGAGATGTATTGTGACTGATTTCATTGATGTGACTTCTGACAAGGTATTATAAATAGATTCTGATTTCAACCTCTTTTCTGATATATCAAATCCTCGAGTAGGATATTTATGCAGTCCAGTGTTCAAGTGGTTAGAGTTCATAGTCGCCTTTTGTCAAAAATAATAAAACTCATTCACAAATCATTTTTGAAATTGTGTCATTCAAAACAAACATAATTTCTCTTTTTTTTTCTTCTTTTGTCACAGACCTAAAGTGTGTATTTGTTGATGCGCATTTTAGATAAAATTATTTTCAATTTTTGTTTCAATGGATTTTAAATTATATGTGATACTATTAATAGCTAGAGTTACCCGTAACCACCTTAAATAAGAAAAGTAGAATGCTTAAGCACCGAACTGTGAAAAAGGTTTGGTTTCCAAGATTTGAACTCGTATAAGAATTACTCTAATAAACTCATCTTTGTGATATGTTCAGCTTATTCGAATCTTCAAATTTTGATCACTTTTTCTGGAAAATAATTTCGTAGTCACGTCTTTCTGAAATTATTACCTCTGATATTATTTATCAAATTTTAATCTTCTTTCTGGGAGGTTCAAATTATATGATGCTTAATTCTACATGGGATTTAGCTACGGTATTTATTATTATTTTTTTTACCAAACAATAAAAAATGAAAAATCAGATTCTTAACTAAGAAACATTAAACGGTTTTTGAAATTTAAAATCTTCTAGACAAATAATGCGCAATCAACTTTTGTGCACAACTTATGATCAATTATAGCTAATTTTCTTTTAAAGCTAAACAACGTTGAAACTTTGCTTCTCTGCTCTAAACTAAATTTCACGGAATCATTTCTTTTGAAAAAGTCAGATAATTTATGAAATGACTTTTCTAATACCCTATTTTTCCTAATGATTGGAAATCTATTTTCTTTTAATTTGTAAATCTTACATCAGTTGCGTTCCCAACTAAATTCCATCTCACCTTTCTCGTATTTCTTTTTTTTTCGCTTGGTCATCTTGTCCTTGCTTGTTTTTCCATCCCTATTACTCAACCCCTTGTGCTCATTTTTGTAATTTCATTTTGCATTTTTGCTGTCTTCCATTTTTTTTCTTACACGCTAGAGATGGGTCTGTATCAAATACATCTAATATTAAATGAAAATATCTTAATCTTCTGTATTTAACATCTAAATGGTAGTATTACTTCTAAGTACTGTTTCCGGCTGATAGTATCGTATTTGTGTACCTGTTACCCGTATCTGGTTGTTAATAACTCGGTATTAACAGTTATTCGAACTGTGTAGTCATGTCAACTCACTTTAGATTTATCCGGATTTGATTAAATTAGTAAATTTTGGATATGATACGCTTATACTCACATTAGTCTGAAGCAGTTCGTTTTGGATTAGTTCTTGATGCCTTGTGTGATAATGTTATTTATCACAAATGTTATGCTATCCATAATTGTTAGTCTCCTTTGTCTTTTAAATTGGCTTTACTTTTGCCTTATAGCTCTACTTTCTTGCATACAAGTTTCCGCCTTAACTTTCATTTTTTCACACGTAAGCTTGTTTTCAATCTGTGTAATTTGCCATGTAATTCAACTAGTGCATATTTTATTATTAATTATTTATAACATTTACTGATTATTATTATATTTTATTTACAAGCTTGATACTCTACCATTTTTGTATTGTGCAATATGAATTTATTTTATAATTTATTGCTTATTACCCGCATTTTTATGTAGTCCTTTTCAGTCACGCAGTTCGTTAAAAACCCTCAATAGTTGTTGGTAAGGAACCAATCAAGAAAAAAAGAAAGTGATGTTACCAAAGTAGCCAATGGAAAAAAAAGTGGGCAGTTCTCACCGAACCCCTTAAGATATTATTGGTAGGAAGAAGAAATTAGCAAAAGATAGTAAAGCAACATCACGTGCCCAAGACACTCCCGTGTGAAAGGGGAACAAAACTCAAGGTCAGGAAGGGGAAAAGACAAGAGTTTATGATTTCTGACTAAGAGGCCTGAAAAAGTTGACATACTGTGAGAGAAATGTCACATAGGTTAAGGGGCTAAGATATTAAAATATATTTCCAAATTTTCAAGTAATGAGAGCTCATGCAGCTGCTGTTGAAAAGAGGGCAGAAAAACAAAGTTGACCAACAAACTGACCGGATGCAGATGTGTACTTGGGGGTGGTCAATACAAGCCAAAAAATAACAGCTAGAGAAGCAGAGCGTGATAACTCATTAGGGAGATGGGTCTCAGAGATGGTTTCCGTTTACAAAAGTAAAAAATTGAAATTGGGGAAAGATATCTTTTGAAAAAATAAGACACTGCATGACTTAAGAGAAGGGCAGCATAAAAATGCTGGTAATAAGCAATAAATTATAAAATAAATTAATATTGCACAGTTAAAGGAATAAAAAGTATCAAGCTTGTAAATAAAATATATTAATAATCTGTGAATGTTCTAAATAATTAATAATAAAACATGCAATAGTTGAACATATATATGGTAAATTATACGGATTAAGAATGAGTTTAAGTTGAAAAAAATGAAAGTTAATGAAGTTAAGGCAGAAACCCATATACAGGAAATTAGAGTTAAAAGGCAAAAGTAAAACCAATTAAAAAGATAAAGGGACAAAAAAAAATTAAGGAGAGTATAAAATTTGGGATAAAATTGGGTTATTCGTTTTTTTTTTTTTTTTAAAAATTAATTCTTTTACTACAACAATTCGGATAATCAAAACGTAACAAAAGAATTAATATGTGACTTTGTTAAAATTATTTGATCGTTAATTTGTGTTTTCCTTCTCTCTTTCTTGTGGGTTTACTTTGTCACATACACAGTTTTTCTTTATTTTCATAAGCCTTACAATATTATGGATTTAACTGTTTCATCGTATAATTGTGGTTTACTTATTTAATTTTTTCAATCGTGATAATTCAACTTTCATTTACATAATTCCCAGTACATACATATATTAACATTTAAAACTTTCACACTTTGATATCTAAAGCTGAAGCTGTATTTTCGTTTCGCCAAAGAAAATCGCATTGAGTCTCTCGCATCTCGTTTAGTTTAAATGATTTTTTTCACATTTTTTAGTTTGACTAATAAAATTCAAACAGATCTCTAAAATATTCCTTTTGTATTCTTATAACAGCAGATTATATTCTTTTAATATATTTATTTCCGACGAAGATTATCAGGAAATTAATATATTATTCTTTAATAGTGTTACATGTAGTATTTAATTTCAGTAATAAATATTGTAATAGTATATGAAATTGCTATTGTTAAATCCTGTTTAAATCCATAGATTTATTAGATATTTATTACTTCATTTAAAGGAACGATGAGGAACATATGCTGAAAATGTTATTTTTTAAGCAATTTTTTTTCTTGTATCAAAATTTTAAATCAAAATTGTTCAGCAATTTCGCACTTGCACTTTCTAGAATCTACGTTCAAATAAAAACAATGAAAAATTTATTGTTTTCACCCTATGTATCAAGGTCTGTGTACAAAACACCTAATATAAAATGTATTAGGCTTTTGTAACAAGCACTACTCTATATCAGTAAGTATTTGTGAAAGAAACCAAAAAACAGTTTTAACTAACCTCTGTCGGACAATATCAAAGGTTTTTCATCTCTGCGGAGGAGAAACGTGGCATTATTCAAAAGAAAGAAACGAACTTCCAAAATTGCTGGATTATGAATCTACAAACATGAAGAGAGAAGTTAAAAAGTTTTGAAAATACAAGGTAAATTTATTAAACTTTTATTTGAAGAACACATGAAAAAAGAATAATGTTTAGGAATAACAAAACGTTTCAAAACTAATCTTTGATTAAAGAAAAGAAAGGAACTGAATTTGGAAATTTAATGTTCGTATGTTAAAAAAAAATGGGCTTAAATAGTATAAAAATACTTTCTTGGAGTCTCAAATTACTATAACACTATTATCAAAAGATGAAATAAACTTCAGAGAGTAATTTCCTTTCGCATTTGCAATCTTAACTAATATGCGGAGTTCTCTAGCTTCTGGCATAAATGAGAAAGATTTATGTTTCATGCGCCACTGTAAGGGACAAATTGCTGGTTGACATGCAAGTATTCTATGATAGACTTCAAGAAAATCTTTTTGAATAATATCAGAGTAAGGATAACAAATATGTTTTGTGAAAATAGTTCTTTCTCTAACTTTATTTTTCGTAGTCTTTGAGTTAGATACACTAAAGATAACATATTAAACAAGAGTGTGGGTAAAATATTACCGAAAATTTATGAAATGGTCGTCATGATTACCTAGGTTTACATATTTATCACAATGTTGTTAGATAAAATCATTAAGTGTCTGTCAAAAGCACTTTAGACAAAGACTAAGTACTGTAAATTAAAGGTCAAAAAATAATCTCTTATAGTAAATAATTAACTCTTAACCAATTCCTATTCTACATAATTCCTTTACGAGGATTTATTGGTACTACTTTAAGAATAAAGAACACAAAATTGTAAATTCTTGATTAAAATATAGGGGAGAGTTGGACCAAACGGGATACCATTATTGTTTTTATTTACTACGGAATATCTGTTAAGGAAAACCATGCATTGTTTTCTTTGTAGCTGCAACATTTATTGAAGCACGCAAAAAACATATTTTGAACTAATTTTAATGACTGTGAAGTAGAAAAAAAAATTAATTTCCAAACTCTTACATATCCCGTTTTAGCATACCTGGGTTGAATAAAACGGGATAGGTTTCACAATGTTTAATTTTTTGCATAAAACTAAGTGAAAAGCATAATTAACTGACATAGAACTGCAAAGCAAAATGTCTATAAATTATATTCATGGGATTTTACTGTTCTAACACTTTTATATAGATTGTTATTTTATAAGTAAGTACACAAGAAAATAATATGCTAAATTTGCTTTTAAAAAATATGAGTTTTCAAACATGAAGGCTTATTTCCGCAATTTTCGTGGTCGAGATGTGGCTTGTGCTTTTAAGAGAGATTTCTTAGCAGCCTTTTCTTCAATTCTCTTAGCTCTTTTTTGCAGTTTAATCATCCTTTCATTTTCTTCCATTTCTAATTCACTTTCATATGGAGATGATGTTATTACTACAGTTTTTTTCTTTCTTTTATCAGCCATTTTTTCTGGGCGAGGTCCTTTTACTTGAGGTACAGGTGAAACACACTTTGGCGATATTGAAAAGGGTAACTTAGGGGGATAACAAGAGGGTTCCAATCCGTTCTCCCCAGAAAATGTTGCAAATTGGTCTTCTCCTGTGATGTACCTCGAAGATGTGTGTCCAGCCGTGTTAAAACAATTATTAAAACTAACTCTCCATTGACGTCACAACACCCCTGAACAACTCTTTAATAATCAAGTATTTAAATTCTTCAGTAAACAAAGAGAAGAAATTCTTTTTAGAATTGAATGTAGATTGAATTGAGATATCCAGAAAATTAAGAAGTTTATATGTAAGGAAGCTCAAGTCTTCATCAGAGAAATACATTACAATTAGTTCTAAAGAAAGATGTGAAATCCTAGAGTCGAAAATAAAATACTTAATAATGAATGTTAATGAACAAATTTTGCTTTACTGTATAAAGAGACTAAATTTTTCAAAAATATATGTAGCTATTATAAATAAGTTTTTCAAAAAGTCTAGGCCTACATTAATATATGGCTATTTTAAAATGTAATAATCTAACTAATAAATGGGTGGATAAAACGGGACATAAAAAACATCCCGTTTTATCCAACTCATAAGTGTCCCGTTTTGTCCGACTCCGACACTTTTTGAAACAAACATGGCTGCTGCCTAAACGTGAAAAGAAAATTAAAAAGACTGCACATAAAAATATTGGTAAATAAATGGTTAATCAAATTTAACACTCACCGGAATTTTATTCCCTTATATGTGCACAGTACAATGTAAAGAAACAACGCGCGTAAATGTAGAAAATGACAAGAAAATAGAAAAAAAAAATTCTGAGACTTATAACTTTCTATCAAATAGTGATCTCAAGGCGGGACGCACCGAGAATAATATAATCACGGTCGAATAACACGTTTCTATCTTTGTCCACTAGATAGCGACAATAGTCTGGTCCCTAGGCGACGTATCCCGTTTTGTCCGACTATCCCGTTTTATCCAACTCTCCCCTACATTGTTTAAAATCAATTTCTTAGAACATAATACTAGGAATACTTAATTAAGTGAAAAAATGATGCAAACGTTATGAAACTTTAACAAAAACACACCTACATTTGACATAAGCGCAACCTATGGTAACTATCGAAATTTATATGGCAAATTACCATTGGCCTATGGTAACCATTGTCATTTATATGGCAATCGGCACCATAAGTATATGGTTGCCATAGGAATTTTTATGATATTATATGGCGGGACACCACAGCCTAATGGTATGATTAAAGGGAATTACCAAGGGCTAAGCACTATATGACAAACCAATGGAAGCACACTATACACATGTGTCAAACATATGGCAGGTGCTGTGGTGGGGTTCACCATCCAAGGAGGTGAACCGAGTTTGTATCCCAGCAATGGATGGTCAATACGAATTCCGCACCGGCTCATACCGACCACAGTGCTGGCGTACGTTATCCTTAGTGGTAGACGGATCGTGGGTTAGAGGCCCCTTGCCGCTAGGCTAACCGTGGGAGGTTTTCATAGTTTTGCTCACCATATAACGGAAATGCCGGCTAGTTCCATCAAAAAGTCTTCCATGAAGGCAAATTTTTCCCTTGTCTTCTAGACAGGCTTGAAAATTACAAGGCTAAGGAGTTGAAGATTAGTAGTCGCAAATCCAAAAAATTAGGTCAACTGTTTAACGACGTTTCTAAAATAAAATAAAACCATATGGCAGAGTGACCATGGTTACGGGAGGAAGCAGGAGTGTTTTACTACAACTCTTGTGATCTAGCTTAATTCTGTGTTATTTAAACTCATTTCATCATTGAAGTTCTCCAACCTAATAGAATTTTTTAGTTATTTAAAATTATTTCAAGTATTTCAACGAAAAAAACAGCTTATAGAAATTTTTAATTATTTAAAAATTGAAATAATTTCAACAAAAGAAACAACATTTCTACTTCGAAAATTCCCACTGCCATTTCAACATCAATGCAAGCTTGATACCGAGACTGAGTATAAGTGGGCCAAAAATATTCAACCAAAAATATTAAGAAATTTTTTTTTGATAATTTACAAATATTTTTTTAATAGTTAATATTTTCTACTCTGTCCTTTCCCCCCCCCCCAAATTTCTGACTAAATCTATATTTAAACTTCTTGAAATTAATCAGCATCCTACCATTTTCGGCAACGCTTTCTTACATTTTTGAACTTAATCTCTTTTACATAAGCAACTTAGTTTTGAACTGAAATGATTTTAGAAGAATCCATAGCCAAATTAACTCTACCGGCAACAACAATATTGTGTGAATTTCTCTAATATCGAATATCACTTTTTGTGCCCTAATGCGATGTTGTGCTCAATCGCTTGTGTTGTGATTAATTTGGATTAATAAACAGCAGCGAACCAACAAATCTGTAAGTCTATCTCCAATTTCATTATTTCTCATATTATCTTTATGTTTTCCAATTAATTTGTGTTGTGTATCCGGTTATTGTCCGGTAAGAGTCCTTTTCTCTTTCACATAATTATTGCCTTTTCTCATCTGTCTAATTACTTAATATCTTAATTTATCTCATTATAAACATTCTTATAATCATAAACGTTCTTGATAAAAGCTGCGAAAGCTCAGTGTAATTCAATGACTCTTATTTATTATTGATTACGAATATATTTGGCTTTTGAGTAAAGAAATGTTGTCTATAGCATACAATAGTCTTATGGTAAATTTATCTGTATTAAAATGCAAATAATTGTTGCATTTTGTGCATTGTGTGGAAATTCAAGAACAATTGGGTAGATTAATTTTTCTTACAACAGTTATGTGGTCGATAAATAAACAAAGTAAAAATGATTTTCTTAAATTTTTTTCTCAAAAAATTTCTAATGGAAGTAAACAGTACTAAGAAATCCGTTAGAATATAAAATCGTCAAATCAATCTTTCGAACATCTTAAATAAATAAGGAAAAATAGAATACTACTACATAATACATCTGTAGTTCTACTAAATAATCCATCAAAATATGAAAGCTAAATTACTCTCTTATAAATATAGATTTCACAAATTTAACGCTATTACGCAATAAAAAAAAACTTTTTGTCTCTTTTACAAACTGAATGGTACAAAAAAAAACATATTATCAAACTATTACGAATGCCCATGTAATTATATCCACAACTGGAACAGACTTCATCTTTCAGAATGTACTTTACTTTCACATTTAAAATCTCAACTAATTAGCGTGATTCTTTAGCATAAATGAGTAAGATTTATTTTTCCTGCGTCACTGTAGAGGACAAATAGCTGGTCGGCATGCAAAGATGATAAGCTTCTGGACCATCTTTCTAAGTAAGTCAAGAGTGATAGAAGTAAGCAGGTTGTAAGAAATCTATTAGAATATAAAATCTGCAAATCAATCTTCGGAATATCTTAGTTACATAATAGGGAATAGTATAGCTATTAAATGAAACCATGGTTAAATATCTTCTGAAACAATTCGTCAAAATAAAAATAAAGCTAAATCATTCTCTTATAAATATAGATTTTGCAAATGTATTGCTATTACATAACTGATAACCTTTAGGCTTTCTTAGAAACTAAATATGTACAAAAAATATTCTCAAGCAATCATGAATACTTATAACCCCAACTGGAACAGACTTCATCTTTTTGAATGTACTTTCCTTTCACATTTACAATCTTAACTAATAAGAGGGATTCTCTAGCATAAACGAGTAAGATTTATTTTTCATGTGTCACTGTAGAGGACAAATAGCTGGTCGACATGCAAGGATGATAAGCTTCTGGAACATCTTCCTAAATAAGTCAAGAGTGATAGAAGTAAACAGGTTCTAAGAAATCCCTTCTTCTATTTACTTTTGCTTCTGTACCATATGAATTAATTACATGGAGAAAGAAGATGAAAAAACTTTCCCATCGTTGAGAAAGTGATGTTTGTTTACTATTCGCGATGTTCATCCAGTAAGGAGGGGGTTTCTGGGAATTCAATTTTAGTAATGGATTGCCATGCATACTGGGAGTGTTTATAGTGGATATCTAGTGAAATCTATATTATATTGAGTTAATCTTAGAAAAAGAAAAAAAAACTTATTCGGAAGTTAGTTTTTACTGTCTTTTAGTTTGTGATCATTGATTTTTGCTTTGCTTCATTCTTAACTAATAAGTTAGAGATATTTGTTAAGCGTGTATTTTAACAAAAAAAGTTAATTGAAAGTACATACATCAAATAACTTTCGATGCGCTTATTTTCCAGGAAAAAGCAGTCTAAGCATTACTTTTAAATTGAACAACATGGGAAAATCGGTTTCCGGATGCAGGTAAACATGCAAATTAAAGTTAGTAAAAGGTCAAGGCTAATGCTCAAAGAGCTAAAGAAATAGGGATTCTTGAAAACAAAGTAAAGATTATGGTTATTATCAAGATTATGGTTATCTTTTTGTCAATTTTATAGTTGGTCATCTTTTGTTAGTTATCATTTTCCTAGTTTCATTGTTGGTCACAGGTCTCAGTTATATCATAGTTGGTTATCTTTTCGACAATTTCACTAAACCGTTAAGCTACTTTCCAAAAATGAATAGTTTAACAAAAATCGTAAAGCTTTTAAAAAAATTATAATTGTTAATAAAAATAAATCTTCTATAAGCTAAAATATTTTTGCTAAAATTTTGCTCAATTTTTTTCCTTGAAACTTTTTCAAACAAGAAATTTGTGTCACGAGGGTCAACGTTTCATATAAACCTCTCTCATCTCTTAAGGTTTAGTAAAAGTTCTTTCTTAACTTTTGATTACTTTCATTAAATAACCTAATTTATAACTACTATTTCGTATGCATATAAACCAATCCTTGCTAATCTACTATTAAATTCGCAGAGGTAGACATTCTGTGGTTTAAAGAAATTGCGATTATGTTGTCAGGCAAAGCATTTGGAGTTTTTTTCCAGACGAAGCAGCAAATGTGGATCAGTATACATCAAAAGATTTTTCACAAAGGTATGTTTTTGACGATATTTAACTAGGGATAAGAATATATCTAGTTTTGGACATTCATCAATATTGGATTTTCAACAATCATTGGTCGCATGAGTTGCCTTACAATTTTGAATCCAATATAGAGGAAAAGGAATAATTCTAAATAACAAGAAGCATGGTTCATCAACCACTAGGCATATTTTACGTCAGTTTTGTGGACGATAAGAACTGGGAACATTCTTCATAATTTTCCGAACCTGTCATTAGCCATCTCAAAGTTAGCCATCCCAATTTCAAAGGGTTACTACCAGGTGACTACTCTGGTTACCACCTGCATCTTCCCATCTCTGACTAGGATTTTTAGCAATTCTTACTTTAATAAAATAAACTATGTATCCAAATTTATTATCCAACATTGATAAAAATGTTTAAAGACAAACTATTATAGACAATGAATGTTTTCTAGTAAATATGCATGATTTAATTTTACATTAAGCATGCATCGAACTTATCAACGGTTGTATCAGATAACGCAAAATGTTTCAGCTTAAAAATGCTCCAATTTATAAAATCAATAAATTGCTGCACATTGTTGGAATCTTAGGCCTAAATTAAATTTCATCAATGCCAAAATACCCCAATCACATTAGCTCATCTTGATGTCCTGGAATCTTGTTTTATTCATGTGGATGCTGATCCCCTTGTTAACAGTATTAGTTATTCATCACCTCTAGATAGCGCGTAGAAATGCATTGTATCTTGATTTGACACTCTTAGCTATAGTGGATTTTCTTGTTTTGTTTTTTTCATGTTTATTTTCATTCCTTCTAGGCTACTGAGGTTTCCTTAGGCTTATTTTTCATATTTATTTTTTATAGGTAGCTTTACGTTCTATATTTAAATATTATTGTCGTTTCTTCTGATTCATATCTGTCAAGTCCTGAAAATGGGAATTTATTTTTAAGTGTTTGAAGCATGTCTATCGTTATTTCCAATCTGTTTATTTTTGAAGCGAATGAAGTTTTTCAATCAGGAAATGCTTTAATTTACAGCATAACAATAATGCGAATTTTCCCATACTAAAAATCTTTTAAATATTTTTACTCCGATATTAATTTAGTTTTTTAAAAGAAAATATTATTTTTAAAGAAATCATTAAGAACAAGTCATATCACCTGATAAACAGAAGTATAAAGAAAAAAATATATTCTTATTGAAATAAAGTGAATATAGTTTTAAAAATAAAAAAGAAGCCATGATAAAGACCTAGAGCAAAAAATAAATTTATAGTCCATTTTTTCTTGATCTAGAAAGTTTACCTTAGAGTTCATAAACATATCCTTAAGAGCTTTCGATAAAGACACGGGACTCTGGTCCCCCATAAACTATACACTGCTTACATTTTTGTCTCGTCTATTTTAAAGATTCTGAACCATTTGGGAAAAATATAGATTTCCTAAGAGTCCCTTCTTGAATTTCTGTTTCGGTTCACTTGAGTCATATTAAACGGAGAAATATTTTCTTTTCTTGCCTCAAGCAAAGATAATGTAGTCGATTTTTTTGCTGGTTTATTTAACTGAATAGATGGTTAAAAATATTTTATTCCAAATTGCCTTCTAGCCTTAGGTTCTAGTTACAATTCCATTTATAACAGTCAGTTAGAGTACTTATTTAGGGTATAAAAGGAATGTCATGCAATAAAAACTGATTTTTAAAAAAACTTTTAATGTTTTTCAAGGAGTAATTATTCCAATATCAATTTTGGATGATTATTGAAATCTGAACTAGTTGAGAAAAGACCGTCGTAAAAAGAGACTATAATTAATATGTGCTAGTGCCTGAAGGGACATAATTTGAAGAAAAAAAATTACATCACAATATTTTTATACAGTTTTTTTTAACAATTGATATCAAGACATGGATTTATTTTAATATCTCAATGGGGTTTTACGGGAAAATAAATTCAAAAGATGCCGTGATGAATACTTCATACTATATGTTAAAGTATCTTGTATATTATTTATAAAAAGATATTTCGTGCTGATTTTTTGTCGCAGCATCAAAAAGAAATCGGGCTGTTGAAAATTAACCGTTTTGTTGCCAAAGTAAATTCTCTTGAAAATGACAATTTTGAATATCGATGTAATAAATCAGAATAAAACACTATAATTTTATGTACTGAATTGTTATATTTTAGGGAATGTAATAATTAATAGCTTTTCATTCAAATATTGACATTTTAGTGCAGATTGGAGATTAATGGCGCAAAAGATAGAAGAAAATGTTTTTCAGACTTTTCTTTGTTGTTTTTATGAAAATGTATGCATTTCATTTCCCTATAACTAATAACTTGTGTAACAGAGAATATTCGGAATAAAGAGTTTTCCTTTTATTTCACACCACTATTTCATATATCTACATTCTCTCTATTTTTTAGTTTTACAAAAATAAAAGGAAATATATGTGTGTATACAAAAGCAAGCCCTCCATTAAGATATAAAGAGACCTCTAGGATAACTTGGAGGTGAAGCTGCTTCCCTTGCTGCTTCTATCAGCTTAAACTTCATACCAAGCGGTTCTGCAATGCCCCATGAGCGTCTGCATGCATACGCCGTGCCTGATATGAAATTTCACTTTTCCGTTTGACGTCTATACTTAAAGAAAAAAATCGGTATAGAGTTTTCCAGAGTACGGACTGTTTTGCTTTTTTGGTAAGGGTGGATACACTCATTTTCCTTTTACTTAGCGTTCTACATTACTACTATCTTAGGCTGAGCGTAAGCAACTTTTCGAACATATTGTATGATTTATTGACTACAAAGCGAAGTATTTACCTTTTTCCTGCTTTCTATAGAGCAAGTTCTTTAGAATCTTATGGATCTTATCTTCAGAAGAGTTGCTTCAAGTCGTGTGGATGTTAAAAGGAAGGAAAGTAGAAATGCACATTGTGTAGGATCAAAAATTCGTGTCAAGATGTCGAGTTGCAAATGAAAAAATTGCTTGTGGTTGGCCTTACTTCTGGAATATCACCCTTAAAATTGCGTTCTTTTTCTGCGATACTTTTTCCAAACACGCAGTGTGCACCACTATTACTACCATTTAAAAAGCGATATAAAAATGGAATCACTTTATCAAAATGTAATAGTGATGATGAAGACAGAATTAAAATGCATCAGCTTTATTGCCAATGTTGGATAAAATCAAAGTAGTTAAAATTTATCAAAAAGTGATAAGCGTATCGAAAATGAAATAATCAGATATTTTTTGGATTAAAATCGGAAGATTGTAACAGTGTGGTTGAATGTCTCGAAAGCACTGATGAGGTCAGGGTGTTCATTTACTGTGATGAAACGAAACTTTTTCAAAATTCAGTGTCAACAAATAAATGTAATTCACTTACGGACAGGATAAATTGAAAAAAAAAATATTTATAAGATTAATTGAATATAGGAGAGAATATAGATTTTAAATAACATTTCAGTGAATTTGTGTAAATTATCTTAAGCGTTAAACGCAGAAAATAAAAATAGTGTCCTGTCTTTATTTTCCATTCATATGCTTGTAACTGGGGATCCGAATGCTAAGATAAATTGTGCTTGCGTCATAGCGCTTGCGTTCTTGGCGTTTTAATGCTCGACCAAACATAAGTTTTCAAACATTATTCGTCAATTATTCGATTATTGAATATTGATTACTTGCTTTAATTCTCCTTCGTAACTTATAATTTGTGAAATTTAGTAACATGAAAAGTAAACTAGCGTTGCATATTTAAATACGACTAAAACAAAATTGTTACCTTACGAATCTCTTTTTTTGGACAAGAAAGACTCTTTGTCCTTTTTCTTTTCATTAAACTTTGGGATACCTTTTTCAGCATGTTTAGCATGTACAGAAATTTGCTTTTTTTACTAATACATAGGAACAATAAACCACAATATGTACGTTACTTTTTTCCTGAATGGGTAACTTAGGAATTATTCATAGATATGCACGTATTTCAGACAATATTGCGACACATATTCAATGATTTATATTTCTCACAATATTCAGTCAATTTACAGCATAATTTTCTTATAACTGTTGATATAAAGTAATTTGTATAGATGATTTACTGACTACTTGGAAATTTTTTCCTGTAGTTGTATTCTCACACCTTTTAAGGCTCTATCAGAGATACACCCACATATCAAATGCCCCCCTTTATTGTTTTTGAACATCTTCCAATCTTACACATGTATTTCCTCATACTTTCATTGCCAGACGGTATAGATTCCCACCTTCTTTATATCCTACTCACAAAGAATACTAAGCAGCCAATGGCAGAAACAAACGAAAAGCTGAAAGCGTGCAAGAATTCCTATTAAATCCAAAGGGAGATATACTTCTAAAGCTATTTTCGTAAGGCAATCACGACGAGAAGGAAAGTGCAATCGAAATTTTGTAAAAGTAGAATGGGCATCGTCTCCCTTATCCCCTTTTACTCCCCACAGATAAAGGGAACAATAATGATTTGAAAGAATGAGAAACAATAAAATCACGCACGCGTTTCCTATTGACTTGATTGTGATGATAATGCGATTGAACACGGAATTGCTTTATGCAACCCGCTGCTCCTTTCGATTTTTCCCAAAAGTACCTGGATTAGAAGAAAATAAAAGAGCGTGAATTTGAAATTGGCAATTGCGATTTCATTAACTCTGAAGAGTTTGTTTGATGTTGTATTAATTATATTTGCTCATAAGAAGATTTACATTTTCTCGGTCCCGTGGAAACCCCGAACTAATTAAGTCGTTTATTAGTAATAATGCAGCAAAACTAAGGGAAATATTTTTCCAAGATTTTATGAATGGCAGAGAAGGAAGTTTTCTAAGTTAGACTGTAGTTTTTGAGAGAGAAATTCGGCTTTTTAAATTCTTGCTTAGATATAGAAAATTGGGAATGTGATTTAGATTTGTATGAAACATTTCATTGTTACTTATTTTAAGATTTCAATAACTTCATCGATTTTCCTCTTGTATAAATTAATTTTGTTTTCACAGAAAAATTCATTTTCCTGCTCATGTGAAAACATAGCTGAAGGAAATATTTTCTCAAGATTTTATGTATGACAGAGAAGATAGTTTCCAAACTTAGATTATAGTTTTGAGGAAAGAATTTCGGGTCTTAAGAATCTTGCTTAACTGTACAAAATTAGCAATACAAGGAAAAATTTCATTAATATGCATTTTGAGATTCAAATAACTCTTTGAAATCAGATGTTGCATAAATTATGCTCGTTTCCATAGGAAGAGCTACATTTTTGTTACTCTTGGGAAAGCTCCGGATTTATTAAGTCATTTATTAGTAATGTTTCAGCAACATAAAAAAACATTTTTCAGGATTTTATGAATGACAGGGAAGTTATGTTTTTAAGTTAAATTGCAGTTTTTACGAAATCAATTTACCTCTTAAAAATCTTGTCTAAATATACAACACAATGAAACATTTCATTGTTACGCATTTTAAAATTCCAATAACTCTTCTTAGTTTGATAGTGCATAAGTTATATTTGCTTTCATCAGAAGAACTACATTTTTCTGTTCTCGTTGAAACTCAACATTTATTAAGTCCTTTATTAGAAATATCTCAGCAACATAAAATTTGGGAAAATATTTCCTTATTTATGAATGACAAGGTGCAATATATTTAACAGTTACGCAGTTATTTTTAAGAAGAAAAAAAATCCTGATTTTTAAATGTTTTCTTCAAACTATATATAAAATTCAAATCAAGATCTTAGAGTTTTCAATTGTGGATATATTTTTATTTGCTAAAATTTTTTATTGTACATATTTACTTTCATAGAAAAAAATTGCTAAGATATGCTAAGAAACCACAATTATTGCAAAGCAGTTATTAGGGCTTGTGAACGCCAGTGAACAGAAGGCTTAGCTCCCTAGTAGCCCTAAGATGTGATGCTTCCCAAAATTAGTGTGATAGTACAAAATTAGAATTTTCGTTAAAAAAATCATCGTTAAGAAATTTTAGTTAAAGAAAAGATAGACGTGGATTCGGCATTAAAAGAAAACTTGCTTAAATATATAAAATCAAAAATGAAATTTAAATTTATATGGATCAATTTGTTGCAATACATTTTCATTTAATTTATCATGCAGCGTTTATTTTATTCTTCTTGTGACTTATATTTTCTTGATCTTGTGAGAACACCAAAATCGGTATCCAATTTGTAAAAGTAGTACAACAAAATATTTGTCGGGATTTTGTGAACGACAAATAGGATTCTTCGATGGGAAAATTAAGAATTCAGAATTCATAAAACTAGCTTAAACTCATAAAATTTGAGCTCAATGAAACATTGGTATGCATCGCAGTACCGATAACTTTGATGAATTAATTTTATGTTGTATTAATTATATTTATCGTAAAAAAAAATTCATACTTTTTATTTCTTAAATAAACCCTAAACCCTCTAAGTCAGGGGTATCAAACTCAAGAGCTAACTTGGGCCAAATAAGCAATGCTTAACTTCAGGTGGGCCGCAAAAAAAAAAAAAATCAATGTTCATAGAAGCAAATATTTTTATTTTGAATTGTAATAAACATATATAAAGTTAAAGTATTGTTTACGTCCTGATACTTGACATCTCTTCTCTGCTATTATCTTTTCTATTTCGGGAGAAATTTTATTGGCCGAGTCTACTTTCAAAATTGACCCAACGTGAGCGTTATTAATACGGTTTCGGACAGGAGATTTATTTCCATTCATAACAGAAAATAATTGCTCTCTCTGATAAGTACTTCCAAACTTGGAAATAATTTCATACGCGAATTTTCGAGTATTTTCAAATCTTGCTGGTAAATATTCGTGAAATTTAGGCACACCCACTTCAATGAATTTTGCCTTCAAATTTGAGTCGCACTGAATCTCAAACATTTCCATTTGCATATAACTGGGTACTGAGTCTGTATTTATTGAGAAAATCGAAGAAAACAAGCAAAATTTGTCTTCCAACGAATTAAAATCTTTAAACCTTGTTTCAAATTCTGTTCTAAGGTTTGAAAATTTTTTCTGCATATTTTTCATGCGATGCAGTATCATCTGAACTAGATTTATTCCTGTTGCACGTTGGGAAGTGCGTTAAATCTTAATTTTTCAGTTGCCTTTCACAAAGAAATAGTTTACATTTGAATGCTTTTTCAGTTATGTCAAACATGTTGGTAATGATCTGATCCTTGCAACAATAAATTTAAATCGGATAAGTGTTTGGTTATTTCAACCATGAAAGAAAAATCTTGCAACCATATTTGATCGGAGAACAAGCTTGTATCTTGCTTTATAACTTGTAAAAACTTACATATTTTTTCTTTCAAATCCCAGAATTGATTGAGAACCTTGGAGTAAGATAACCAACTTACCTCGCTATAATAGGATAAACCTGATTTTGTACTAATTGATAGCTTAGTGTGAAACGGACTCCATTTCAGCCAATTAGAATTTTACATTTTCGAGCGGACAATTTAAAATGATCCGTATAGCTTATAAATATATTATAATTTTATGTGCTGGGTTCGTTTCTAATTCACATTTCTATTTTATTTTTACTTTGCTTCGGATATATTGACTGGGCCAAGAAAATGTTCATCTCGGGCCGCATGCGTCCCGCGAGTTTGACACCCCTGCTCTAAGTCAATCATTAACACTTTCATGTCCGGTGACACCAACGTGTTGTCACGTGAAAACCAAACGTTAACTGCCGGTGACAACACGTTGGTGTCATACGCAAGCCATACACTAACAGCCGGTGACAACACGTTGGGGCCATGTCCAAGCCAAACTTTAGTGGCCGGTGACAGCACATAGATGTCACGCGTTGCAACCTGATATTCATGTGACATTTTGTCAAGGGACAATAGAGTACGGGGATGCCAACTGCTCCGCTTTCTGGAATAGTTTTAATAAAGTGGTAGCAAATTATATAGTGAAATTCGTTAAAGAAAGATAGTTACGCCTACTTTTTAATATAGCAACCAGTAATTTGATGCTTAAACGTAGCATTTTATATCATACTTATAATTTTTGATATTTAGTGATAAAAAAATTACTTAGAATGAAAAATACTAAACTAAAAGTAGCTTAAATTTCGCTACCACTAGAAAATACTATTTTACAAAGCGGAGCAAGTTACACGGAACCGGTTACATGGTAAACTTATCACTAAATATATGCGAACCGCATAGTGTTAATAATGTCTCAACAAAGCTAGAGGAAGGGTTTTGGCATTGCACCTCACTTGTTGAGATAACTCCTAGATAGCGAAGCAAAAAGTGAGCATAGTCATGTCAAAAATAGTACGTTTTATACATGAAAACGCTCATAGTGCATGAAAACGCTCATAATAATCATACATAGTTTCCTTCGATTTACCATAAAAATAAAGGGAGCCAATGACTCACTTGCTTAGATAGATTTATCAGAAGAGGAAATAAATAAAGGTACAAATTTGCACTTTTTGTTAACAAAACCCTTATAACTTCTAAACTTTTCGTCTGATTGTCTCATTATTAGCCTCATTCGATTCAGCCTGAAAAAATACTTCTGACACAATGCTTCACTTACGTATTTAGCATAAATTCTATCCCCCCCTCAAATCATTCCCACTTTCCCTCAAAAAAAGAAGAAAAATACGGAGAAAAGGAAGTGAGTTTTCATTGAAATTACACAGTAAAGCTTTTTATGAAGAAATAAAACTTAGGTGATACTTTTTCCGATGAAAAATTCTAATTTTACTTAACTAATACTGTTAAACCAAATTCTATATGTTTCAGAAAATATAAGATACTTAATTTAAAGTGAAAAGTGTTAGTAGAAGAATTTTTTACATGTTTATTACAGTTTTAAAGTTTACTTGCTTTCAGTAACCCGGGTATATTAATATAGGACTTTATTATTTTGAACATTTTAATTTCATGTGTATAAAGTTATCTTCTAGTGTGAAAAAAACATAAAATTAGTGCAATTCTAATTGTAAAGATGCATCAATGTCTGAAATACTTTTTTGACTAAATGAGAATACTGAAAAATAATAGTTCTGCTCGGTTAAAACAATATGATCACAAGTTCTAAATATTTCACTAGTTACTTGAACTATTGAAAACACAACTTTATTACATATGTATTAATAAAAAATACCTACATCATGATTAAACACAACCACATTTCAACAAAATTTTTTTTATTTAATTCAGAGAATTCAAAAAGTCCTTTAAAAAAACGATTATAAGCTTGAGTAATAACAAGCACAATAAGAAAATAAGTCAAAATTAATTTGGTAAAAGCGTAACTTGTAATGTTTAATAATCTCATATAAACTTGTAATGTTTAATAATCTCATATAAACTTGTAATGTCTAAAATCTCAACAACAAAAAAAGTGCTGACTTTTAAAAAAATTACTCTCTCAACAACATTTTAATACATTATACAAACTATCTCTTTCCATGATTACTTCGCTTTTAATCCTGAGTCTATAGACTGGAAAACCTCGTAATAGAACTAGCTATTATACGATTTAGAGAAATTCAATTACAATTTCAAAGCAGCCAAAATTAGATTACATTGTAAAGAATCAAATAAATATAGAAAAATATTTGAAAACAAGTCACTATAAAGCTTTTCTGTTATTGGATTATAAACATCTTAAAGATTTAATCTTAAACATAAATTTAAACATTTTAACTCTTAAAGTAGAATTTTAAGAATTTAGAGAAAATATTACGTTTTTCAAGGATATGTTTTTTGCGTGAAACTGTTGGACGTGTTTTTATTTTGCGAATTTTCTTTCTTAAGATTTGGGATCGAAAATGAAGATCCTCTTGAACTTAGAAAGCAACAGTTAACATACGTCGATAAGTCTTGTGAAATGAGTGATCAATTCGTCGCTTTGAAATTAAACCGTGGTAAATCAAGAGAGCGATTTCTAACTTTTCAGGATCTTCAACCGCAGGTTGACTCGAAGCTATGTCGACTATTGCAAAATAGTTTACATTTAAAAAAAACCCGTTTCCTTACATTTTTCAGTAAACCAGGCCCAATTCTTGTAGCATTTCTAATTTTGTGGTAATTTCGAAATAAGTTAAGGTACTTTGAGTTGCAACACTTTTCTCTAAAACTTTTATTAAAAGTGGAGAGTTATTTCAAAATACAACGATGTTCTTCAAAATATCCTCCCGAATATTACATAGTTCATTTCAAATTTTGACATACAACATTTGTGTAGGGAAAAAATCCCTCTCCTGAAAAACTTACTTTTTTGAGTTACCACGGTTTAGTATCAAAGCGACGTTATCTCCTCCAAGGTTTTGTTGCAACTGGCACAGCGCTACATTATTCCCTAAAACCATGATGGCGAATCACGTCAATGCGATAACGATTTATCTGCTCTCTAAATTAATTTTATGGAACTATGAAGATAACACGTTGGTTCTCTAAAAGGGTGATTTTTTTTTACACAAAATGACCAAAATATCTCATTTTTCGACTTTGAGTTACTACGGTTTAGTTTCAAAGCGACGAAATGCATTGATATTTCTTTTGCGCTCTATAACTTCCATATTAACTATTATGACAAATACGTTCAGTGGACCATTGTCTTAAAGGTGAAACGTCATTCAAAAAACGTCGAAATAAAGCTACTTTTTTAACTGTCAAAATCTAGCTGTGTCAACGGGGAACAACGAAGCTATGGATTTTTGTGAATGCATACAAATGAGTAGTAACTTAAAAATCAAGACATGAGTGGAGTACATTTGTCCTGATCTTAATCTGAATTTTTCAAAACTTTCCAGGTCACTAATTGTTTTGGTCAAAACTAAACAAGTATATAAAATTATCTGAAAAAAAAGTATAGCAAAAGCAATATCGATCAACGATTACTGATTCAAATATATGTATAATATGGCTTAAATTGTTTAAAAAAATGTGATTTAAAAGCAATATGAATATCTGAAGTTAATAATTTTCAACAAGGTGATGATTAGTCTAAAATTTACTTAGGGAGAGAAGGAGCACATAAAAAAATTAAATTTTATCACTATCTTGGCAAGTGATCACGTTTCCAATGTAATTTTTAAATCTGATTCGAATGAGATCACACTCAAATAGAGAAATCTAATGATTAAGAGTTTATTTAATCATTTGCCTAAGGCGCCAGATGGCACCTGCTATTCTGGAACATCTGTTGTACCAGCCGGAAGCAAAAGGTTAAGTTCCATATAGAGAAACGCAAAATTTCTGACTTATTCATGCTTATGGCAGTGCTACCATTCAACTGAGATATTGATTCTAGTGTATATTTTAAGCATTCAATAGGAATACCACAGTTCAGTAACAGTTTAAAAGTTATAAAAGATTTGCGTGTAAAAAATACAGTACTGTTTTGCACCTACTTTATTAAAACATTTGAACTGCAAGTAAACTGAAGTTTTCCAATCATTCGTTCAAAATATGCATTGAACTCAATACCTCACTTGCCTGGAAAGAAACATCAGACTCAAATATATATGAGTCAGATTTTTTCTCTGTCTCTATACAAGATTTAAATAACTCCTTAACTATTAGATTTATCAACTCTGAAAATTATATAACTTACCTAGATAGCTATAAACATGTTTTTTTTTCCAGTTAACCCACAGCTAAATTTACAATCCAACGGCCTTTAGAAACTCATTATCTTTTATGTGGATTTTCCTCTTGGCTGTAGTTGGTTGCAGTTATAATGAAAGCATTTAATTTTGCTACTTGAACTAAAATAAGAAAAAAATCATATTTTTCCTTATTCAGATAAATACCAAACAGGAAAGCTGGTAGTTTAAAGCTGTTGGATTGGAAAATCGCTACCCATCCCCTCAGTAAATTCTATATAGAGGGTAATGGTCACTTTGGGGTAAGTTTTCAACTTCGGATATACATACTGAACCTAAATCGCATATTTTAAAATGATTTATTGCGATCCCATGACTTCCTCTGTATTAATTCACTAGAATATGAACCTTACAGTTTAAAACCGTGTTATATAATAGTTGAAACCATAACCATAGATCTATGAATTGATTTTGTTTTCGCTGTACTTATACATTTGCATTTTAAAGATGTTTTCCTATTTCAAAAAAGAATTTTTTAATTATTAATTATTATTAATTAATAATTATCATCAATTAATATTTACTAATAACTTATAATAGTTATTAATAATTATCATATTAATTGAAATTTTTAGCATAAAGTCAAAGCTATTAAAAATATTTAGTACATGTTACTATTAAGTAAATTAAAAATTAGTTAAAAAAAACTAAAAGCATTATTTTTTAATTAAATTTTTTTATAAACAGTTAATTAAAGTTTTGTCAGTCGCAAATTTCTATCCATAAACAGATATGAACAGTTAATATAAAATATCGGAGTTCCGTTAAAAAGAAACGTGTTGCTACTTCGTCTACAAAAGTAGGAAAAGGGTGCTCGGGGGGTGAATTGAAAAAAACAAGGCTTCGATTTCTCGCTTAAACCTGATATCAAAAATGCACTCGGAAAAGAAAGAAAGAAGAGCCAATTCTCAAATGAAAAAACAAAAAAGAAGAAAATTAGAAACAAAAAAAAATATTTCAAATATTGAAAAAAAATAGAAAAAAAAGGAAATGAAATCAAAGTGAAATTCCTAAAATAATGATTGCGATGAATAAAACATAAAACAAAAACTACGCAACTGAGAATAACGATAGAAAATCTAGATTCTGGGAAACTTTGGAAGAAATTTTTCTTCGTTTTTTTTCTTCTTATAAATCTCTTCACACTTCTCTCTCTCTGACTCGATATTTCACTGGTACTTTTTTCCATTATGATATTTTTTGTTATCACGTGGTGGCAGGGTCTAACAAAGAACGAAGCGAGAGAAACGAATGTAATCCAAAGGGTAAGAGAAAAAAAAAAGAATATATAGTGCTAGAAAGAGACGCCGGTAAAGACGGAGACGAAAAAGACAGAAGAAAATAAGTAAAAGACAAAAATGTGCCTCCAGAAAGAATCAAAGTGTGAGATTGTTTTTGACGCGTCAATGATTTGACGCAACGGAACGTATCGCAGCCGCATACGCGTCATTTGGTCGCTATGAGCTCTTCTCCTTTTCTTCTCCCATGTCTTTTCCCGAATTCCATAGCCTCCTGATTCTTGTTTTTTTCTTAGAGTTGGGTGTTTTGGGGGGATAGATTTACAGAAAGTAATTGCTGGATTGACTAGCATATGCCAAGATCCTGAGACTTATTGTATTCTATTCTGATCTCTTTAGACAATCTTTGGAGAAGAAAAAAAATTGTCAACTAGCGGTATATAGCGAGCAACAAGCAGCTTTAAACTGAAGTAAGGCTTAGCATGGTGATATCGAGAAATTTTTTCTTAAGATTTTTGATCATTTTGATAAATCTATGGAAGTGATAGTACACATTAATTATATCAAAAAATGAAATTGTTGCTAGGATGAAATTGAAATAAAAAGCACTTTTGGATTGTGCTGAACTTTAATATCATGCTAATTCAAAGTAACCTTTATTATGACTCAAAAATAAATTCTATTATCATGTTAATCATCTGCATTTTATTAACATGATGATGAAATTTTGCAAATGCAATTTTGATCACTTTCTAATAACATTTCTCGATACAAGTTCCATTCCTAAAGATGATGCAAGTTTCAATTGTTTTCTGACTACTTATAGGCAAAATATATCGCAATATCGTGTTAAGAAAATAATTTATCGTAAAATAAATTTTCGTTACTTAATGTTAGATAAAGAACCCAAAATTACAAAATTACTAAGCTAGAGTACAACACAAGTCTTAATCGTTTTTTGACACAGTAGGAGTTTATCACGATATTACCTAGAAGAAATTAAACATCAATGTCATATTACCGTCAATTCAATAATAATTTCGTCAATCACAACTACGAACTATCTCTGACTTGCTAAAATGTTAAAATTTCAGCCGAGATTCTACATTTCACAGTAATGCAAGTTTTTAAAGTTTCTTGATCGCTAAAACCAAAATTTATTACTATTGCATCGCAAAATAGAATTTATCATCAATCCAAGTTGTAAAATGATCAAAATATAACCAACTTCGAGTTCAAATTGCTATCGTGGTTACTGTTATGCTACAAGTACTGTTTATCGTCACATTATTACCAAAGAAAATATATAATCTATAAAAAAAATTTGGAACTATCAATTTTGTTCTCATATTATAATTGTAGCTCTATCCTGTCAATCGTTTACTAACAGCTAACATGACAAACTTATCGCTAATTTATCCCCTATAAAAGTTTATTGCCAATTAGCACATTTAAAACTCTCCGACTAGTCAGAATGCATAAATATTTACCAGAACATAGTGTTAGATGACAATATTTGATTTTAATGATTACAAGACATCAGAGAACAAAATTTATACGATTATTCTATTGTTAAAAAGAACCATATAACTAATTGAAATTTCGATAATTTTTCAACCAGCTAGTGTAGTTAAATTTTAACTGAAGTTTTGAGCCCAATTTCAAGAAAACTACTGTAATTTCCAAAATGATGCAAATAAAATTGTCTATTAACATTCCTATTAATTATCGATGTAAGCAAAATTACTAGAAAGAATATTTCAAAGAACTGAGCTTAGCGTGTAAAATTAATAAATAATACTAAATCCAATTTTTTTTTTATCAAAAAAAAAAAAATAAAAAAAATAAAAACTTGAGGAACTACATTTTTGTAATAAAATTTTTTACAACTTAGAGTCATTAGAAAGTGATGAGCTCTACGTTTACCATATTCGTCAAAGTAATTTAGATTTTTTTTCCCTTTTTAATTTATGTTAAAAATGCAGTTCTTAAAAGTTTTGTTACATTATGAATATTGTCTTTCTGATAATTTCAATTAACCCAACTTAAAAATACAATAAACTAAAGCTGTTTGAAGCTGAGAAATTTTAAATTTGATATTGTAACAAATTCTAATTTAATGCATTTTAAACATTTTAATGAAACCCACATATGCATAACAGCTAACTAAAATATCCAATCCCAAGTATTTCGAATGTCGAAATTTTACCATGCTTCTAAGGGTAAATGGATTTAATATGTAAAAGGATTTGATATATTTGCAAAAGTAAAATATTTGAAAAATATCAGACTATAATTAACTTAGAAAAAGCTTTTCTGGAAAGAAAGATTAAAAGTGAATACTTGATTCAATTTAATTTTAAAAGAAAAAGAAGGAGAATGATGTAAATTTAATTATATGAAACCAAATCAAAGCTTATTAAAAGGCAAAATCTTATCTTTTTTTTAGCTTTGCAACATAAACTTTATTAATACTCACATAGTTTCTTTTCATTTCCTTTAAGTCATACTAAAAAGCAAAAAAATAACGATTTTTGTGTGTTTATTTTCCCATATCTTTATTTCAAAAAAACAAGCCAACTAGTATTCATCCTTAAAAAAATATCTATGAGCAAAATTATTCAATAAAATATTTTTTTTCAACTTTATTATATTTTTTCCTAATTTTTAATTAAAATAAAATTAGTATTTTTAAAATTTTAATTTTTCTCATTAATGTTTGTAAACATTTACTTCTAATTTCATAGTTTTCCAAGACCAGAGTAACAAGAAATTTTGTAAATACCATGCATTTTCATCGCCAAAAGGGTTTTTAAGATTTCAAAGAACTAACAGGTAAAAAAAAATGACTACGTTACTTTAAACTTAAATTTATTTATATATTTGATAGTAAAGTCATGAAGTAAAATACCGTGTTGTTGCCTTTATAAAGCTATTTGAATGTCTAATTTAGATCTAATTTATCTATTTTTTTCGTAAATAATACTAGATAATTAAAAAATATCTTGGATTTTTTTACTATTCAGCATATATAGAAGAATGTTATTGGTTTTGATATTAATCATAATTCATCTCTCCAATTTACTTGTTATCTAGAAGGATCAGTTCAGATAAAAAAAAAATTCATATTTTGGGTCGAAATAAATTCAGTATAAAATTTCAGAAATGAAAAGCTGTTGTACATATACATTAAATTAAGTGAAGCTTACTCAAGCAAAAAAAATATTTATAAATTCATTTTTTAATTTTGTACAATATTAATACGAACAAACCATGGGAGTTATAGGCCCCTTAAGATTAAGGTGAAATTTCACAACTACTTTAGAAGACCTTGATTTTGCTGATGACATCGTACTTATTTCATCCAAATGTACAGACCTTCAGCTTAAAACAGACAAATTCAACAAACATATTAATAGTGTAGGCTTATTCATAAACAAGAAGAAAACTATAGTAATGAGAATAAATCAAAAGAAAAATGACAAAATTAAAATCGAAAATCACAAAATAGATGACAGAGTCATTTAGCTATTTAGGTTCTATTGTAGATAAAAAAGGTGGAAGTAGTGAAGATATTAGACAGAGAATAATCAAAGCAAGAACATGTTTTAAGGGATTACATAAATTTTGGAGAGAGTCAAATATTGAAATAAAGACGAAAATAGTTGTTTACAAAGCTATTGTTAGAGCAGTATTATTATATGGCGCAGAAACCTGGAAACAGATTAAGATCGAAATTCAAAAATTAGAAACCTTTCAAAACAAATGTTTAAGATTTATTATTAAAATTTTCTGGCCTTACAAAGTATCAAGTCAAAATCTATTAAAGAAAGCTAAAGTAAAAACAATAGAAGATGAAATTAAAAAACGAGGATGGAGCTGGCTCGGACATATCCTTAGAATGCCCAAAGAAAAAAATACATCTGTTGCGCTTACATGGGACCCTGATGGTAAAAGAACAAGAGGAAGACCCAGACTTACCATACAGCGCATGTTTTTGGGCGAATTAAATAATTGAATATCTAGCTGAGAGGAAGCAAGATCTATTGCTAGAGACAGAAGGCGTTGGAGGGAAATGCTAGAGGCCTTAAGTGTCCAAAGGCACGTAGAGGATAAGTAAGTAAGATCTACCAGATTAAAATTCAATTATAGAGTGATTATTAAAAACCACCTCGAAATGCTGACATAAATTTTTGGCTCTTTATCGAAAATAAGTTTTGCCAAAAGCTTAACTTACTGAAACAATCATTATATCATCGGTATATAACGTTAATATTTAAGTAATTTGGCATGTAAAATTAATTCAAAAACGCTCCTTACATTAAAAATAACCTAATGATGATTTGTGCTAATATTTAAAGAAAAATTAAAAATAGATTTTTTAAATTCCCGGGAAAGAAAGATTAAAAATAGTTTTTATTTTTTTTTAATTCCCGGTTGTAATGATAATTTGTTCTACACGTAACGTACAAAATTTATATTAATTGTACCTATAAGTCATTATTTTAAAAGGAAAAGAATAAAACTATTTACATTTGGTCTTCTAAAAATGAGTGAAAAGTAATAAACTGTTTTATTTAGTAAGAATGATGGAGAATGATTAAATAAGAATAGTAATTCATGTAATAAGGTTCGACGATAGAAAATATGAAATGCTTATTATAGTATGACAATTATTGAAAAGAAAAGTTGTTTTTTTTAATTTACCCACTTCTACAGATGCTTTGAAAAGCATAGCTACTATATCATCATTGATGCAGTTTCCGAAATTTATGAAGTAAAAAAAAAAATTGGAAATTCCAAAAAAGTCCCTTAGGGAAGCACGCCTTTGTGTTTACCTAACCAAATATCTTAAATGAATTTTTAATGCTACTAACGACCTTAACTACGTAATAACAGATATTTAGTTGCATTTATATATCAATATTTAGTAGAAGCTCAATAGTGAAATTTAGTGTTATTTAAAAGTTTCCCAAAGTAATACATAATTTCTATCAATATTTAACAAAATAGTGATTCACGTCAACTTTTGAATTACATTTCTAACTTAAATGATGAGTTTAATTTATCAAATGAGTTAATAAATCTCATTAGTTTTTTATACATTTAAAATGCATATTAAATATTTTAGATTGTCTAAACGGAAAGCGATTTCTAAAACAAAATTCCTTTATAATGAAATGTCTAGACAAAATGTTAGACTGGAATTACAGATAAAAATAAAATTTTTAGACTAGAATTAGCAGCTGGTAGTTAAAACTATCGCAAAAGTATACTATGTATCTGTCGCAAAAGTATACTCCGTAAAAATCATTTAATTAGTAGCAAATAAATTATCAAACTTCGAAAAATTTATTTTACTCAGCACTAACGAATTTCAGTCGCGTACCTTAAGGATTTAGTTGAGTTTTAGGTTCTAACTATATGCTGTTACAAGTCATTGAGATAAAAAGACGAGTTTCTTAAACTTGTTTTAAATAAATAATGCAAATTATAAGGTACGTTTACTTATTTATTCAAAAATAAAAGCGGATTGGTGTTCATGTTAGTTCAGCAAACTAGATTTATATATTTACAATATACTCTGTTGTAGAATTCCGAAAAAGCTCCGTCACACGTCTTTTAATTTAAAACTGCTTATTTTGAGAAGCAAAGTGACAATATTTTTATACAATTTTCCAAATTTTCTATCCTGTTATTTCTAGGTATCTGTTATTTCTATGTTACTGGATTTTATAATTTCTATTTTGAAGAACATCCTTTTTTATCGAAACGCAGGTGCTTTATTTGTTAATAATGTACTGAGAAAAAATCATGGTTAGAACTACCAGAATATAGTAAATTTACCAAGTTACTAGAGCAATGGGAACACTAAAGCGTTAGAGTAAGTTTTTACCGAAGAGCTTTGGTAAGGATTTGTTAAAATTAACAATAAAATATAGTTTTGTATGTGATAAAATTTGGTTATTTGAATACTTTAAGCTGGACATAAAACTTCTTTTTTTCTGTTAAATTTAATTTTCAGTTTTGTATTTTACTATGTGTGTAAGGGTAATTATAATTTTAAAATCAAAATTTCCGGGAAAACCATTACCATAAGATCGGAAAAATTGTTACAATACAGTGAAACGTTTGGTTCTGTCAGGATAATTTAAATCAAGAAGGCAATTTTTTCTGCCTCTTAAAGTAATAAAGTAATAACTATTAGTGAAGATTGAGATAGGTTTTGAGTAATGACTACTTTATTACGAAGTATTTTTAAACACCCCATACAATTTATTTCTCAATTTTCGATATTTTCATTTTGAAATTTAGTTCGACAGCAAAGTGCATTGTGACGCGCAGTGAAGAAATGTATAATAGTTTACAGGATTAAAACAAATAGAAAACATAATCTTACATATTAATAATAAAGTTGAAAAACAATTTCTAGTATTTTTTCTACCATATATGTATTCAAATTAAGTAAGTAATTAAGTTCGACATCAAAAACAAAAATGGTAGTAAAAAATATATCTTGTGTACCAATAATTTGTGTCACATGCTTAAAGAGTAAAAATAGTCAGACGCTATCTATTATATGCAGTATCTCTAAATTGAAATTAAGCAAACCATGAAGCTTAGTTAATGTTATGAACATAAAAAATAACTACTGCTTACTTTAAAGATTATTAATTAAACTAATACAAAAATAATGAAAAACATTTTCAATCCCTACTGCCTAAATAAGAATTTTTTATTATTTTTTTTAAACTAAATTTGATTACTGTCTGAACTGATGCAAGTAAAGTAACACATGGTTAACGGATCATGGGTACTTCTAAAAAAACTATTTGGAAGATAATATATTGAAAATTAGTAGCTTTTTTTCTCCACTTTACGTTTAAAAAATTATCGAGTTAATTTAGCAAAATTGTTTTAATCATCGAATCGTCATAAAAAACTATAGAACTTAACGACAAAAACATCTCTTTTTCTAATTTTTTATATTTTCGTTATTAATATCTGTGACTTTTTTTATGCGACCAATATCTCTGTGGAACTTTATCCACTATTTATTGCTACAATTACACTATTAAATGTTACACTTAATTGCAATTACGATCTTAGTTAAATGTTTGTAAAAAATGTTTATTACTTCAAAAAATTTACTTTTTATATATTTAAACCACGAAGCAAAATCTGAACAGTATTCATTATTACTAAGAGGCTCAGTCCTGTTTATTTTACTCACTAACCTCCCTGATTTTTGTTTTTCAGCACTTTTTTTTCTTTCAAAATCTATTATTTTAAAAGAAAAAAGCAAGAATAGTTTTTTTAATTAAATATATAATTAATGTAGTTTACTGTAAGAAAATTAGTAAAATTATTAGTCCTAACGAAATAAAAGATTACCTTTATTTGAAAAAAAAAATATAACTGTACTCGAAAAGATAATTTAACCTAAGGAAAACAAATCGTGTGTGATTGAATCAAATAGCACCCAACAGGTATAGTTCGTGCACCAGGAGTTGGTACTTGGCTCCACCTCCTCGGAAGAAGAGTTCGTTTCAGCGCGGGAGTAAGAGGAGAAACGTCTCCGCGCTTGAAATTGAGACAGCCCTTAAATTAGCACCAAACGCGAACAGTGAATTATTTTTCAGTTACTTACTTCGCTTTATCATCTGTTTTTACACCTTTCGTTACTCTACTCTAGCTAATTATATTGCAACAAAATATCTGGAAAAGGATAAACTATTCCCTCGGCAGAGAGAAATATCATCAACTTTATAAAATATTTAATGTTGAAAAAAAATGACATAAAGAGTGCGAAATAAATATTTTTGTTGAACGATCGTCAAATAGGAACCTTGTTCAGGATTGTTCACATCTTTCTCCCAAAAATAGTAAAATAGTATCTTCGGATACCACGTGATGAAGGCGGAGCCAAGTGCCAACTCCTGATGAACTAACTATAGTCTCGTTAATGAGGCAACTATTTTTATTTGTCAAATTCCAGTTACATTAGTCGTTAGGCCATTAAACATCGTGCTTTCCAATAGCGTTGAAATATACAAGAAAAATCTGTCAGTGCTTCACAGTCGTCCAAATGTTCTGCCGTCATTGGCCGTCCACTATCACATAAAACATACAAAGGTGAGTCGGCTAGTAGTGATTCTATAGACAGTCATACCCCGTTAATAGTCTAAAAGCTGCAACCGCAACTGATCGCTGATGGTCAGGAATAAAAGCTGAGTTTGTTAAAAGAACGCTCCAAGACTTGTAAGGCTAATATTATCACATTTCATTTAGAAAAAAGCTTTTATTTTATCAAAATTTTACATTTTAAAAAAGTTTAGTATAGATATTTAATATTTATATCAGGCTACAGCAAGACAATTTTTTGTTTTTTCCATCTCTAGTTATGTTTTGTATACGACCTCACTAAAAATTTACCCTAGAAAACACATTTTCGTATTTTAATAACATTTCATGAGTTTTCAGCAATTATTAATTAACTTTTACGTAACATCCATAAAACGGCTACAAAGCAAAAATATTTCCAACTTTAAAGTATATAGCTACAATAAAACTAACAAATATCTATAATAAACAAAAACTTAAATAATCTAACTCAGAGTTTCCCAAAGTGTGGTACGCGTACCCTCGGGGGTACGGGAACAGATTAGGGTACGCGTTCTTAAGCGAAATATCTTGCAACAAACGAAAATTTCAAAAAATTTTATTTGAAAGCAAAGCGAGCCATGGAAATTTATGATTACATATTTTTCTTTTGACTATTTTTCGCAGAGTTAACAGAGTTAATTAGTGGTGTCAACAGCCAGATGTGAATTTTTACTTTTGTGCAATTTATTTTATCACAGTAGCTGTTATCACAGCAAAATCAATACCATCCTTCTCACTGATGCAAATAAACTTTGTACCAAAAAAGAGAAAAATAAGCATATTTTTTAAAAAAATACGTTAATTTTTTTACTAGTGGTACGCAGCTTCACGAAAAATTTAGAAAGGGTACACAAAAGTCATAAATTTGGGAAACACTGATCTAACTTAACATAAATAATCTATCAGAACCAAAATAATCTAACGTAAATAATTAGACTTTCAAGTAACTAAAATCAAACTAACAAATATACATAAAACAAAAACCTAAATAATTTAATATTTAACTGGAAATAGTTTAACAAAATAAGGAAAATGCAAATACTGTTTTTTGTTTCTAACTTCTAATTAATTTACTTGTAAATATTAATCTATCTACAAGAATGCATCATAAAACTCTTAGTTCATTAGCATAACAATATTAATGAAACTCATAATTAGATAACATAATACAATTTTCCTTCAAAAAGTGAATTATTTTACATAATTAATCATATTCATTTTTGAATACATATTTGCAATAGGATAATTATTTCTAACTCATTATAATGCAAGAGTAATCAAGACTAATCCTTACTGCCCCGTAACTATTAGTTCTCAATAATTCCAACATTTTGAGGACATTGTTTCCTTACTCCTATTTTCAAAGCTTTCCTAGAAGATTAATACCATACTTTATTGCAGGGTTAACCGAGCAATAGACTGATATATTGCACAGTCTTTGTATCACATAGATTTAGTTTCAGGAAACTTAAAGGGTTTCCTTGTGTAGTTTATAATAGTTTGTTTCCTTTCGCAAATGATAGCAACTCATAATATCTTTCAAGAAAAAAAATCTTGATAAAAATATTAAGAGATTATTATATCCATCAAATACTATAAAATAATTTTTGATATACATCGGGCATTATTATCTAAAAAGCTATTTAATAAGAACTAATAAACTGCTATTGCGAAGTCATTTCTTTAGTTTCCTTACAAAACAAACCTTAGTTACGATTTTTATGATTTTGGAAGAAAATAATTATTTTTCATACTTTCCTGCCAATCTAAAATTCTGCTTTTTGACATCTGTAAAATTTCTACTAAGCAAAAATAATTGTAACTTTCGAATATCTACAATCAAACTAACAAATATAGATGAAGCGAAATTTAATTAATTTAATATTAAGCGAGAGATAGTTTAACAAAATAAGGAAAATATAAATGCAATTTTTCAATTTTAAACTTTTAATTAATTTACAGGTAAATATGTATCTATCTACAGGAATACGTTATAAAACCTTTCGTTAATTAGCATAACAATATTAATGTAACTTATAATTAATATAACACTAGTCTTTCAAAAAATGAGTTATTTTACATAATTAATTACATTCATTTTATAAATACATATTCGGAAAGGGATATTTATTTCCAACTCATTATAATGCGCGAGTAATCAAGACTAATCTTTACTTCCCGGTAACTATCAGAAATTCTACATTTTGATGGCATTGCTCCTGTTTTCAAAGCTTTCCTAGAAGATTAATACCATACTTTATTGCTTGGTTAACCAACCAATAGTCTGATCATAGTCTTTCTATCGCATAGATTTAGCTTCAGAAAATTTTAAGGGATTCCTAGTGTAGTTTGTAATAGTTTGCTTCCTTCCAGAGATGGTTGTAATTCTTACCTTTCAAGCAAAAACTTAATAAAAATAGTAGAAAGTATTGAAAAACTAATTTTTAACAATTTAACTCAGAATTTTTATTAATCATATTTTCATTATTATTTTGAATACATTTAGGCCAAAATAAGTAAAACATATTATGTTTAGCCTAATAATTTATGGTTATGAAATAGAGCATGAATACCCTATGTCTTTTTAAACGTTGCAGGCAAAATTTTCCAAGCAAGGCTCACTTCCAAAAATTTTTTAATGGATGTAGAATATTGGACATTATCAACTGAAAAACTATTAAAGAAAAATAAACTGCCTTTGAGAAATCATTTTTTAGTATTCTTACAAAATCAAACCTTAGTTACAATGAAAAGAAATATTTTTCATACTTTTAATATTTTGTTGAGTATAAAAGTCCAAAAGCTACATTGGATTATTAAGTAAACTAAACACAGTGGCGTGACAGTTCAAGGAGGGCCGAAGCCTACTGTGCTCATCCCAGTTTTCTTGACTTTGGGCACTGTTGGGCAGAAACAGGTGTTACGGTTGGGTGTTTAGCCGAACGCAGAACCCCCAGCGCTTATTCCCCAATCTCGCTTGGTACTCATTTTATTGATATGAGAGCACAAGGAGCTACCACTCTGCCACTGGAGGTCGGATAATTAAAAAAGCTTATATTAAGACAATCAAATGGCAACATGAAATAAATTTCGGAGAGGTGATATTCTTAAGATTTAGTGAAGAGAGTAGAGTTTGGATTAGTAAACTTTTTATTTATTTATCAATTTTTTTTAATTAAATTACAACAAGCTGTAGGGGGTTGCTTTTGATTATACAGTTTGATTTCTTAAAGCCTTTTCCAGAATCAATTATTTTGTAATTTTTCCCATTACAAGGTTTGAGAGGTAATAACCCATACATGGCAGTACTTTTACTTTCGTTACTTGTACCGCCGGTACAAGTAAAAAGTACGTACTTTTACTTGTACTTCGTTACTTTTTAAATTTAGTACTTTTACTTGTACTTTCGTTACTTTTTTAGGGAAAAAGTACAAGTATTTGTAACGGAAATATCGAATGAAATCGTTACTTTTTTCTAAAACTCGGTAAGCTTTCTAAAAAAACAAAAAATTAAATTTAAAAAAAATGCTTATGTTTTTTTAATTTATAAAATTAATGTGCAATATATATGCATTCACAGCTAACTTCGTGTTTAAATACCTTCTGTTTCAACTTATACTGCACATTCAATTATTTTTTACTAGCTCAAAGATCACAAAGCTATCTGAAACCCCGTGTTTGCTTTGTTTATGTTTGTGTTTTTAAAACGCGTTTCTAAAGAGTAAAACAATTTTAAATCAATGGTAATTTAATTAAACAAAAATAATAAACTAAAAATTAAAGTCAATAGATAAAATTTCTTTTTCGTGCAAATCCATAAAAAGTTTGATATTAAAATTATATTTGATTTTAAAATTATATAATACGATTATACTATAAAACTATATTATAATATTCCTCCGAATTTAAAAATAAATTAATATCCATAACTTTCAAAATTAAAAATAATTAAATAAATAACAACAATTTTTCAAAAACATTAAAGAACATAAGAACATAAGAATATTATTCAATAAAATTTTAAGTTACTTTGAATTTTCGATTTCCTAAAAATGTACTTTTAAATCGTTACTTTTTTTGTTTAGTACTTGTACTTTTACTTCTACTTTTTACTCGTTACTTTTTAAAATAAGAACTTTTTACTTTTTACTCGTTACTTTTTTTAAAAATACTTGTACTTTTACTCGTTACTTTTTAAAAGTAACGTTGCCATATATGGTAATAACTAAAGTGTTATACGCTTTCTCTTTTCAAAAACAGAAGAGAAAAATTTGACGCAATTTTTAAGCACTGTATGCTTTCATTTGCTATCCTTTTAAATATTATACGAAAAATAAGTATCTTTCTTAGCATTGTTTATCATTAAAACCATATCTGTCGTCTACTTTTAAATTTTATTAGCTTATAAATTCTTTTATTTTTTCTTCTTCATATTTTAGGGTTATGAGAAAAAAAAGCATGGGCAAATCTACTGAGTTGGGATAAATTTTATCATGTTTATGGTGCTTTGAAGCACCAAAAGTCCCGATGGTTTTTAACGAATCACTGTGGTTACGATTTTGGTAAAGTAAATAATACAATTTGCTTTTATAATTTGTGATAAAATTCGGTAAATATGGAAAAAAAATTTAACTTTATAGCAATACCTTTATTTGTGACATAAAAATCATTTTTTATATTAAATTTACTTTTCAGTTTTGTATTTTGTACTAAATATATGGCAACAATACCTATAATTTTCAAAATCAGAATTTCCGGCTATCCGTTACCATAAGAATGCAAACATTACCAATAGAATGGTTTAAATACCGTATATTTTGGTTTTACTAACCAGAATTATGTTTTTTTTAGTTATTTTTATTAGAAATGCCACTGTCACAGATTACGGTTATTTTATCAAAAATTTTATTTCGTGTGTAATAGTTCAACTCTTTCTAAAAAAAAGTAGCAATTTAAATTAAAGCACTTTTCAGCTTATTTTGAAATACAATCTTCTTTAAAAACGAATTTTTTATTGTTGTTATAGAAGCTTTTTTTTCTAGTTTTGATAAAATTAAAATATTATGAAGTTAAACACAATTTCTCTTCATCCGCTATCTGAAATGATTAACAGACGCATGTAATAAAGGTAATAATAAAATTTATTTGTTAGAAAAATGATTTACAAAAACTGATTTAAAGATTTTAACTTCTGAATATAAATATTTTAAATCTGATTCTTGATTTCTGCACTTTTACGCAGGGTATCAATCTCTCATATTCACAACACTTTCAATTAGTTTTAAGAGAATAGTAACAAGAATTAAATTTAATCAACTGAAAATCTAAATAGAAAAAAGAAATCTGTAATTTAAAAACCCGTGACACTTTAAATAATAAACTTTCAGTTTAATCTCTTGTTTCTATCAAGTCAACTGGAGATTCGTAAAGTTTGTCTAGAAAGATAAAATAAATTGAAAAATAGGAAATGTCACTGCTGTGCTGTCAGGCACTATTGATTTTACTTCATCAGATTTGTTAGAAGTGAATACAAAAGTAAAAATATTCGTGCTTTTCTACTTTATTGTCGAGAAAAGTGAATGACACATTTGTGAAAGCTTTGCAGTTTATTGCTGACTTGTTCGCCGTTAAAAGGGTTTAAAGTGTAATATATAAGATTTTTTTTACTTTATAAAACTGTTTTCTAATAGATCAATTTATATAGATTTTGTTTTCCCAGAGAAAAGCTTTACTTTATATTTTTTAGCAGTTTTGGAAGTCAGTATTTTTACAAAGCATGTGTTGCCAACTTTTTTAATTTAAGATTTACTTGCTTTTGGCAAGGTGAAGTCGACGAGTTTTAGCTATTTTGCTCATAGTTCAAAAGCTTTGCTTTAGAAAAGGGACGCAACTCAAAAGACAAATTTCAGGAATGGACGCAGCAAAAATAGTACTTTTTCAAAATTAAACCAAACATTACAAAAGGATTTTCGCACTAATTTTTATAAAAAAAAAATTTAAAAAAAACTGGAGGAAAGTCAAAAATTTTATGATTAGGATGGCTGCGTATAATACAGATGCAACTTTTCACTGGATATTTCTTCGTATTCAGATCACTAAACGATAAAGCGGTCATTAAAAATCCAAATGCGGACAACGCGTAAATTAAATATCATTATCTCACAGAGAAAACAATTCTGGTAAAATTACAGTTCCAAATAGTAATGGAATTTCTAGTAATAAAAACCATAATTATGGTTGATAAAACCAAAATTTACGGTATTTAAACCGAATTTTTCCGTTGGTATGGTAACTGTTTACCGGAAGTTCAGGTTTTCGAAATTACAGTTTTTATTACCACAGTTCAAAATATAAAACTGAAAATAAATTTTAACCAAATAAATAGTTTTTACGTGCTGCTCTAAGGTGTTATGATAAACTTAAAAAATTTTATCACATTACCAAAGCGTTAAATAAATCATTACCGAAGCGTTTAGGTAAAATTCACCTAAATTTATGATGCTCCAATAGAGCCAGTAATATAATATCATATTACGGACGTTTTTACGATATTACATACGATTAGTATTATATTTCATGATATGAAATTTTATGATATGAATATTTTATATTACATTAATTATGAATATTACTGGATATATCAATATATGAACATAGATATGAATAGTTTATGATATGAAATATGATTAGGAACGCTTTATGATATAATAGAAGTTTTGACAGCACATTTCTTTCAGTGTATAAATTTAAAAGACCCATGACTGCGTCAAATAGCTGTTGACTTAATTTTATTTTTATTTTTTTTTTAAAGTAATTTCAAAAACTAAGGGAGTGATGCAAATGAAGAGTTTCACACTGCGACTCTCCAAGCCTTACTTTATAGCTGTCTGATAAGAATTGGTTTATTGTTTTAATAAAAATGACTAATTTTTGTTTTTTGAACGAATTGGAAATTTTAAATATTTTTCCTTGTTTTGAGAGAATTTATATGTTTGCAATGACATACTACAGTATTGCGACTTTACAACTAAAATAAATATCAGCGATCGTACTGTGCCGTATTCGTCCCCCTCCCTGATTAATGTACGATTTCTCAAAACTTTACTATACTACTATACTTTACTACCTACTATATTTCCAACTATAATGACGAATTTTAGCTTTTTGAATATCAAATTTGAAAATTTAAATATCCCTATTTAATTGTTTGATTAACAAATTGGTAAGTTTAACTCAAAGTATTTTGAAATGTTGTTAAGGAATGTCAAATGAATATTTGGATTGCTTTTTTTTCAATGATATTAATGTAATGACAAATACTAAATGGCTATTCTTTTTAAAAAAGTAATTGCGTATCTATTTTTTTTTATTTGCAGCTAATTTCAATACAGGTATATCAAGTATAGAATGCCATTAAAGCTGAGTTTATAATGATTGTATAAAAATTTCATTAAAATCAAATATTTGCTAAGCATAATGCTCATATACGGTATACATACGTTTGATTTATGATATTCATACATTTATAACGTAAGTACCCATAATAGTTACTACTCTATTTGATTACCAATAACGTTACTACACGCTTTAACTATTACTAAACATCCACGCTACATTGCACCTTGGCAATGAATATTGTCCTAAGGCATTATTGTAACTATGCATATTATGAGTAAATAGTCTATATAAATTTATATATTTGAAAACTCAGTTCTGTCAAAGTTACTAAAGAACATTGCTTAGCGTATTCTAATAACGTTTAACGTATTACGTTTTAAAGTAAATAAGGTTTATACCAAACTTCTAACTTCCTTTTAGTGTTTGTCTCAAACTTAAGTTAGAAGATAACTAAACTTTAATATTTGCTTGAAGTCCCACCCAATAAACGTAAACATCTAGACATTTAATAATATTGAAATGACATGGCGGTATTTGTGGCTGATTAAATACATCAGAGTAATTCAAACTATCAGAAGATTTTGGGTGTAAGTTATAAAATTCCTTTTAATCGAAAATTCCTTTTGAAGATTGGAATTGGAAAAAAATATTAGTTTAAACTTTATCAACTTCATGTATCTCTGCTGGTAACTAACTAGTTAAACGTAAGACTATTTTATAATTTAATCAGACACAGTATTATATAAGTTTCTAGCAAATTTAGTTAATTATGAAACCAATTGCTTTTAAAATAAATTAATGTTTTGAAACTAAATAATAAAAAAATTTCAAAAATATCGAGAGTTCATTCGCTAAAGAAACACGCTCAATCTAAACGAGAAAATTATTCTTTAGTTCAAAATAAAATTTCAGATATTAGTAACAATTATCATTATTTCTATACATTTATTTTTCAATTGCATTTCTTCCTTTTATAATAATTTTGATTTGTATAATCACAATCTAAATATCAATTTGGAGTTTTAGAAACATATCGTTATCTTTTTTGAACAAGTGCACAAAATTAATTTTAAAGTATTTTTCAAGCTTATTTATAATATTTTCGAAATAATAATTAACTTGTTTTGTGTTTGTAGTTCACTTTTACACTTGTTGAGAATGTAAAAGATCTATGAGACAGGAAAAATATTTCTATAAAGAGTGCGAATTGCCACTAGTGTTTGGCTCAGCATTGTCAATTTATTAATGGTATAACTAATTTATAATTCAAAGTACATGAAACATTCAAATTAAGTCGACAATCTTCAAATTAAAGTACTTCCTTTTATAATACTGTCATTTATTATAATCAATAATCTAAATATACATTTGGAGGTTTTAAAACATTTGGATATTGTTCTTATAAAAAAATTTTCAAAAAAATGTATTTTAAACTATTTTTCTAGCTTATTTACGAACAAGCTTATTTACATTTATTATTTATTTAAACCAATTTTCGATATACTAATTTATTTGTTTCGTACTTTTGGTACTTTTTTTACGTCACGCAAAGTTGCACAGTAGGCTATTGGTTTTGGTCTGGGAAACATCAGAGGATGACAACATATATACGTCACGTCCCGTTTTACCGTAGAACACACATTCACACACCATCCATTCGTCAGCAGATTGTAATTTCGACCTGAACCAGAGCACGCTCAAACTCCTATTCAGTACCCACAGAGGTACTCATTTGTTTTGGAAACTTGAAAGACTTAGTGACCCCGACAGAATTAGTGTGCACTTATCACCCATCGTTACACGTCTTCGGCAGGCGAGGATTGAACTCAAGGCCTGTCAAACATGGGCCCAACGCCCTATCAGCTGGGCTTTCTCGACCTCTAATTTATTTTGTAATTGCAGTTCAGTTTTATACCTTTTCAGGACGCAAAAACTCTATGAAGCACAAAAAATAATGTTACAAGGAATATGCATTGTGCTTAGTTCAGCATTGGCCATTGATTGATAGTGTAACTCATTCATAATTCAAAGTATATACAACATTCAACTGAAATTTATGAAAAGTATAAACAAATTACTTAAAATTGTTATTTCTTTTGTATTGTATTATTTTCTGATAAATATTGTGTTTGCATTTTCATTGACTATGAGTAATCAAAACAAATTATTTTATAAACTTGTTTGAAACAGGCGTTATTATTTTATTAATTTTAATACAGAATCAATTCTTAAAATCAGATATTGTATGGTTTAATTATCCGTAAGTTTGATTCAAAATCGTAACTAAAACTAAATTGGTTTAGTCAAAATGTTAAACCAAAAACCTAAATTTAAATGAAATTGTAAACATAAATGCCAGTAATAACAATATAAAATGCAGTTGAAGTAAAAAAATATGTTTTCTTACCGAAGATTCAACGCAGATTTCAGAGATACTAAATTAAGAAAACACGAAAGCTTGTCACTTCTGAAATGTAGAACTCACTTTCACAAAAGCAAGTTACACACTGGTGCAATGTTTCATATTGAGTAAATGCATAAATATTGGATACAAATTCAAAACAGAGTACACATAATCCAAGCAGTAAAAGTGTTGGTGGAACTAAAAGGATTCGAATTCAAAACAATCATAATCCTAGCCATGAAATTTCAATCTAAGTCCGAATTAAGGCTTAAAAAACAATGTAGGCTTACGAAAAATGCCACGATCGAGACGAAAATATTCAGACACTAATTTAAAAGCATAAATCCATTTCGGTTCAAATATAAAATTCTTTAAAGCAAGTTTCTATCTGTCTATCATCTTGCTAAAAGTATTTCTTCTTCTGTCTTAGTTTTAAAAGTTTTTCGAGTATAAAAAGTTTTCCCCTCTGAAACAAATAAATAATTAGACGTATCCCTTTTTATATAAATATATCAAAATGCTTTTTTCATTGATAATAGAAAAAGCAAACCAAAGATTTCTCTAAAAGGAGATAACTGAAAATATAACCTGATTACATTTTATTTTTGTTTGTATTTATAAAAACCGAAAGTCCCGCAGTGGACTGATCATTAAGACACGGTTCCCATCAGATCACCGAAGTCAAGCATCACTGGCTGCGGTCAGTGTGCGGGTGGGGGACNTAAAAGTTTTTCGAGTATAAAAAGTTTTCCCCTCAGAAACAAATAAATAATTAGACGTATCCCTTTTTATATAAATATATCGAAATGCTTTTTTCATTGATAATAGAAAAAACAAACCAAAAATTTCTCTAAAAGGAGATAACTGAAACTATAACCTGATTACATTTTACTTTTGTTTGTATTTATAAAAACCGAAAGTCCCGCAGTGGACTGATCGTTAAGACACGGTTCCCATCAGATCACCGAAGTCAAGCATCACTGGCTGCGGTCAGTGTGCGGGGGTGGGTGACCACTTGGATCAGCCTGCGTAGGGACCGAGGGTGTGCGGTATTGGTCCTCGTTAAACTGTTCTACCGTAAAGTGCTCGACTTCGCGTGCAGGTCGTCGGACTTCCGTAGCGGGGGTGCCATCCCCTCTGCAGAGGATCAAAATTGTGATGGCGCATGTCTTCGGATCATCCTCAGGGGTGTTTCCCAGACCGTCTCCAATAGTCCATCTTGCAGCTCTAGTGTGACGTAAATTAACTACAACAGCTACAACAACAATAAAAATATATCAAAATGTTTTTTCATTGATAACAAAAATAAATTGCTCTAAAAGGAGATAACTGAAACTATAACCTGATTTCATTTTATTTTTGCTTGTATTTATGAAAACCAAAAAACATGTTGTCTGAAAAAGTTTTCGACCGAGACTGAAACCACTCAGATCTGTATTTATATACATACATTTGCTGGCAACATACATTTGCAAGCTTATGTGCTCAATTAAGATTCACCAACCATTTTCAAGAAGAAGTGCAGGTACCACAATACAGAGAGCCACAGCACAAAGATACATCCAGGGTAACAGTGGAATTCGATCCCATCACCTCCACGCTACGCACAATATTTAGTTAGTAATACCACTTGGCCAGGAATAGCCCCAAGTCTCTTTTTATTTATTGATTGGTACGCATACACAATTGTGTGCTCAATCACATAAAAACGACTTATAAGCCTTTGATAAATAGATAGACAGATAGTACAATTCAGAGAAAGATCGGATGCATCCAGGGTTACCATGGTATTCGAACCCGCTACCTGCACGCTACAAAGTGCTTGGTTAGTGATTCCGCTCAGCCATGGAGGCCTATTCAGATCTGTATAGTTTATTGCGAAGAGATGTCATACTGAATGGTATAAAACTACAGACAAATCCTTAATTTTGCTTGCAAAATAGTATGAAATTTGCGTAATTTTATAACTTAGACTCAGCAATTCAGAAAATTATACAAAAATTCTATCCCATTCAGTTTGAAAGGCATGCATCAGTTCCGAATTCTTTTTTTTTGTCTGTCTTTGTGTGTGATCATCTTTTCAAACCATATCAGACCTCTTAGTGGCTTCTTAAAAATAGTTTTTTAATTTCTCAGCCATGTTCTTATGTAAAGATTATATTTTCCGTTCCCTATGTAAAGATTATATTTGAAATTAAATTAACTTTAACTCTAACGGAGATCAGATGCAACTGCTTTCTTTTAAATAAATATACGGATTGTACAAACCGAAATCTGGTCGAAAGGAAAATATTAGGGCCTTCATGGCCGAGCGATATCACCCGCCAATCGCTGCTCGAAGGGTGGAGGTGGCAGGTTCGAATCCCGTGCATTCCGAATCCCGCAGATGCCTTCTGCGTGATGTTTTTCTCTGAAATGTTTCATCTGTCTTTCTACTTGACAAATGTTTATAACGCATAACATATTGCCTGAAAAGACAATTGCTGGAATCTAAACTAATTAATCAACAAGAGTCCTTGTCAAGTTGATGTTATTGTTGTTGTTAATTTACGTCGCACTAGAGCTGCACAATGGGCTATTGGCGACGGTATGGGAAACATCCCGGAGGATTATCCAAAGACATGCCATCACAATTTTGATCCTCTGCGGATGGGATGGCACCCCCGCTTCGGTAGCCCGACGAGCTGCGCGCGAACCTTGTCAAGTTGAAGAACGCAGTACGGTAAATAGAAGGAGAGAACAAAGATTGATCCAGGGTTACGGCAAAATTCTAACCCACTTCTCCAATTCTAACCCACTTGTATAGAGTTTGATTGAACGGCAAGAACACTCGGCCGGAGAAGCTGTAGAGTTGTATAATGTGTTATTGGCGGACGTCTGGGAAACATTCCTGAGAATGATTCAAATACATGCCACCACAATTCTGTAATGTCACTTTTTCAATGTAGATATTGATCTGAGAGGAAGGAAACTTTTTCGAAATCCCTGTACCCATGGTACTGCTCAGCGACCAACCATGGGATTTTATAAGTAGATTTCACAGTTTTACAAGCACGTATATCGGTTGCACTTGGTGGGAGTTACCGGAGTTAAGGATTGAACCCCGGCGCCTCCTGACCGGGTACCGACTCTTTTAACACTGAGCTACCTCAGCCCAAAACGTGCTATTATGTGACTCTGCCGGGCAATAGTATTTTAAACATGTAAAAAAATTTCTTTATATGTGCTTATTGTAGTTGTAGTTCATTTACGTTGCACTAGAACGGAACAATGGGTAATCGGCGACGGTCTGGGAAACATCCCTGTGGATGTTCCGAAGACCTGCCATCACAATTTTGATCCTCTGTAGAGGGCAGTGCCGGATTACCCATTGGGCCAGACTGGGCCATGGCCTGAGGCCCCTAATGATTAGGGGTCTCTTTAAAAAAAATGTTTGAAAATAAATTTGAAAAAATTAAGAAAACCAATGATTTTTTAAAAAAAAATCTATTTCAAATTTATAATAATAAAATATGATTTTTTTTACATAACTATTACATAATTTTTTACATATTTATTTATTACTCATTTTAGTTATTTTTTATATGTATTATTATAGTTTATGTATCATAATATTTATCAATGTTTTTTATGTTCAAATTTGTCCTTTTGATTTGCGCTCGAAAAAATTGAAAGCAGTACTATAGCGAGCTGAGACTTGTTTAAACAAGAAGCAAAGAATTAAATGTTGTTGACATTATTGAGATGTTTCAAATGAAGGAGAAGTTACTTAGTGCCTCAACTAAAGTGTCTCATAATTTTTTTAGTTTTTAATAATTAATTGGTGTCCGTAATTCTATTTGATCAATAAATAATTACAAAATATTTTACTAAAAGGTAAGTGTTTGAGTTTATTGTCTTATATACTCTAGAAAAAACTCATACAACTTGTCACTTTCAATCAAATTTTATACATTGAAATTGTCACTGTTTAAGAGGTCCCGGATATTATTCATTTTTATTTTAAATATGCTTTCTTAAATGAAAAGATATATAAGTACTTTTATATTTGAATAAATAAAAAATATACAAGAAAAAAATTTAATCTAAGGGCCCCAAAAATTTGAATGGCCTAGGGCCCCGCGTACGCTTAATCTGCCACTGGTAGAGGGAATGGCATCCCCGCTTTGGTATCCCGACGACCTGCACGCGAAGTCGAGCACTTTACGGTCGAACAGTTTAACGAGGACCAATACCGNTGAGCTACCTCAGCCCAAAACGTGCTATTATCTCCCGGGCAATAGTATTTTAAACATGTAACAAAAGTTAATTTATATGTGCTTATTGTAGTTGTAGTTCATTTACGTTGCACTAGAACGGAGCAATGGGTAATCGGCGACGGTCTGGGAAACATTCCTGTGGATGATCCGAAGACCTGCCATCACAATTTTGATCCTCTGTAGAGGGCAGTGCCGGATTACCCATTGGGCCAAGCCTGGGGCACGCAATGATTAAGGGCCCCTTTAAAAAATCTTTTTTGAGAATAAATTTAAAAAAATTAAGAACAACAATGATTTTTTAAAAAAAATCACTTTCAAATATATATTAATAAAATACGATATTTTTTTACATAATTATTACATAATATTTTACATGTTTATTTATTACTTATTTTAGTTACTATTTATAAGTATTATTATAGTTTATGTATCATAATATTTATCAATGTTTTTTAAGTTCAAATTTGTCCTTTTGATTTGAGCTGAAATTGATTTTGATTGAGCTGAATTTTGAATTGAAAGCAGTACTATAGCGAGCTGAGACTTGTTTAAACAAGAAGCGAAGAATTAAATGCTGTTGACATTATTGAGATGTTTCAAATGAAGGAGAAGTTACTTAGTGCCTCAACTAAAGTGTCTCATAATTTCCCTTTCAATCAAATTTTATACATTGAAATTGTCACTGTTTAAGAGGTCCCGGATATTATTAATTTTTATTTTAAATATGCTTTCTTAAATGAAAAGATATATAAGTACTTTTATATTTAAATAAATAAAAAATATGCAAGAAAAAAATTTAATCTAAGGGCTCCAAAAATTTGAATGGCCTAGGGCCCCACGTACGCTTAATCTGCCACTGGTAGAGGGAATGGCATCCCCGCTTTGGTATCCCGACGACCTGCACGCGAAGTCGAGCACTTTACGGTCGAACAGTTTAACGAGGACCAAGACTGCACATCCTCGGTCCCTACGCAGATTGATCCAAGTGGTCACCCACCCTCACACTAACCGTAGCCATTGATTCTTGACCTCGGTGATCAGCTGGGAACCGTGTCTTAACGATCAGTCCACTGCGGGACTATATGTGCTTGTTAAATGAGCAGAAAATAAAAACTAGTCAGTTATGATAATTGTTTTTTTCACGTTTCAAATTTACTAAAGTATCAATAAAGTATGACGTCTTAAAATAAATGAATCCTGAATCTTTCAGCCTCAATTTTCATGGGTTATTTTAGAAAAAAATCTTTTTAAGTATTTTTTTTTTCGATAAAAATTGATTTTTAAAAGTTTGAAAAATGTAACATTCATCAGGGAAATATAATCGTTCTTAAATAACCAAATTTTTAGCTTTCTCATTATTTTACTTTAGAGTCATTTTTATTTAGGCATTATTAGTACATTGTATGGCATAAATACTGAAAGTTAAATTATTTAATCTCACGAAATTGTTATTCGTGTAATAAATTCTGTAATTTTTCGGTTTCTGTATTTTTCCGGTTCTATATTTTTTTCCCTATAAAATTCTATATCCTTTCTTGTAATGTTTTTTTTTGTCGCATTCAACGTATTTTTCTGTAACATTACTTAAATCAAAGTTCCCAAGCGGAAATATTTATGTGTTGTAAAACCTAATGAAGTACCTAAAACAGCAGTTTTTATTATTTTGTTTACAGTAATTTTACCACGTGCCGAGTAATTTTTTCGATACCCCCCCCACAAAAAAAAGTAAAATGTAATCCTTCCCGCAACTCGACAAGCAGTCAAATTTGAAATATTTATGATTCTGCATAAATTTTGTATTCACCATGTGACCGGTAAGAATCCATCAAGATGAAATTTAATTATCGCCCAATTCTTTGCTTCATAAAATTCCTTTTCAGTAGCTGGAAATGGAAACTCTTGAAGACACGCGAAGAAACATAAAAGAAACAGTATAAATTCCTATTCAAAGGCAGGAATGGGGTGGACTGGAAGCTCCTCTCACTTTGTCACACTTCGATATATTGGAAAAGCAATCACCTTGATTAGCGGAGAAACTCCTTTTGGATCCGAATTTGTTGAAATATTGAAACTCCTACCGCGTCACTCGAAAAAGAGGCGGGGGAAGGGTGTAAGGACATATATTTATGGCAGCAATAAAGTATCTCTCTTTATATACAGAACTTATTCAGAGAGAATAGGAGGCAGTTTAGGTAATTTGCGAAATTTAAATATCGACCTTTTTGGGAAAACTAGTTCTGATTTGCAAGTTCCCTCCTCGATTCATTGCACCCCACCCCTTTTCTAATGCACCCATTGAGAAAGACCGTGAACAAGATTCGCACTATCGATATAATAAAAGGTTATCGTTTTGGATGATATCGATTTGCTGGAAGTCGAACGAATTATTGGTATGGCTCTTATCCCATCTTTTCTAAGCCCACTCCGCAAATAGCGGCGAAATGGAGCAGTAAAATGCTTTAGCAAGGATAAAAACGAAATGCATTGTCCAGATGTAGTTTATAGTATCATGTATCGCGCTTCAGTGCTTCCGTTTTCAGGACCATAAAAATTGATCTAAAGAGAAGGGGGTTTTTAGTGAGATTTTCATCATAATAACCGTTTTTGAATATTTAATAAATGACGCTATTCATTCGGATGAAGCGTAGTTTGGTAAAATGATCCTCTCCTATAAAACTGCACCATACAGAGTAAATATACATAAGCAAGTTCCAACTGAGTATAATACAAATTACTTTAATGATTGTATGATAGGTTGTAAAAGAAGCGGACTATAGCAATGAAATCATTTATAGATTTAATTAACGCGATTTCAGCAAAGACTCTCGTCGAAAATTCCGACATCATTTTGTTACATCAGTATTGTAAATATTTTTATGGAGGGAGGATTACTGGTAGTCTCAAACATCTATTGTTTTACTGACTCAGGCTGACTTTTTCACTTTCAGCTTCATAATTAAAAATTTTAGTGCTGGTTAAATAAAGTAAGAATTCTTGGAATTGGGGTAGGTGACTACCGTGAGTGTTGACTCGCTTCGACACCTTTTTTTATTAGTTTAATATTTCGGAAAATAGTTGGATATGTGATTTAAATTTTGTTCGCCGGGGAAATTTCCAATCTTTTCGCTCATTGTCTTTAAACCTTACTCATTTTTTTAGAACTGGAGACTATTGTTTATTTACTGTTATCTATAGAATCAGGATAGTACTGTAAAAAAAGTACTACTGTTTAACTTAGTCATATTCAAGTGCCTAATTAAAATGCACAATATTTTCAATGTGAAGTAAAATAAAACTGTAACTAGATATTTTATGTGGGAGATAATGGTATCCAGATTTTGGAAAATTATAATTCAGAATTGTTTTCCAAATAAAAATTAAAAAAAGATGTATTTCATTTTCAATATAATATTTCATTTCAATATAATATTTCATTTTCAATATAATAATATTGTTTGATAGCAGTCATATTTTATTTTATACAAAGCGACAACTGTTGCAACTATCCCGAATTTCTTTTGTCAGTGAAAGATCTCCAACGCGGAGTCTTTTTAAAGTTTTAGAAGTGGAGCTATGGCTCATGTAGACAGTGAATTTAATAGTTCATCTGATACAATCTTGCGACAGACAGTCCTCGAGTTCGAAACACTATGAAATATTATTTAGTTAGTTTAGTAATTCTGAAATAGCGGCACGAATGCGGTACAAACCAGATTGAAATACAAAACGAATTTTAAGTTTGTAATTGCTTAATATATCTGTAATATTAAGAAGAAAAAGGCTGCAATCAAATTGAAACAAAGCCTGTAGTTAAAGATATTTTTTCGCTGTAATCTTTTCTCACGTACACAATTATTAAAGAAAAAATTATCATGTTTCGTTTCGATGAAATCTAAAGCGCACTTTTTTAAAATTTTATGTTTTCATGCCTTATACCAGCGTTTCTCAACCTTTCAGTATTCGAGGCCCAGTTTTCAATCATAATTTTCATCGCGCCCCCCACTTGCAGTAAAATGTATGCAACAATAATGTATATTGAGTATTTTTAATTCTGTCTTTAAATTATTTTTAACTAACTACCAAAACAAAAGTAAAGTAAAAATCAGCAGCAATTGAGATTGTAGAAACTATGTTTGGANCTTAACAGCAATATTAGGGAAATATTAATGGAGGAATAGGTTTGAAAAGTAAAGCGGCGAAAATGGGTGCATTTCTTTTGCAGAGAATTTTAAATTGGCAAACCATCCCGATTCTTTTGCTCACTACTTGAGAAACTATATTGATAAAATGGCTAATAAGGTGTCTATATTCACTTTCTCCCGATTCTCCGTTTCTTTATCATTTCGAAATCCTCTGTCTTTTCCCCCTGAATTACATTACTGGAAGAAACCCAACCGGTGCGTTTAACTTTCACTTTGCAAACGCTAACTTTTATATGAGAGCTATACATGGTTTTGTTTTTTATATTACATCTTGTTTATGACCCCGACTTGTCTTTTCGTATGTACATTTTATTAAAACTTTTATATGTATATTTTACACTTTAAACTTTATAAAAATGCATTTTATATATTTATTTCAATTGCTGTAGCTGGAGGCTATGTCCAAACTAGAGACCGAGTAAAATGAATCACCCAAATGTAGTAAATGGGACGATTTAGATTCCCATTCCAAAGAACCGTATTTGTATTAATTGCAACCTGCAATTGATTGATTATTGATAGATTCCCAGTGGACATGTAAGTGAAGTGACGTCAGTTTAGATATCTCCATTTCTTAGACGAAGTTTTTTTAGCCAACTGATTTCTATATCAAAACTTGAGTATGAACTGTTTTCGAAAAGACATCACGAGTAACTACTGTTAACCATAGCATTTTTAATACATCCAATCGTTATTAAAAAATTATGTTAGGTTAGGTTAGGTTAGCAGTGGACGTGGGTGAAAATTTCTCAGAGTATTGCACTTTCCGCTAGATTTATGAAAATATGTGAAATATATATTTTCTGTGGTTGTGTAGAGGACGCAATACACTGAGACGTTGACGTCGAAGCTCCCTGTTTAACCACTGAAAGCATTTTCCGATTTTTTATTACCCACCCAAGGTACCATTAATTTATTTTATTTTTGAGTGCTAACAAAAAATATTTTAGACGATTTTTCAAAGAATTGACTCAATAATTCAACTTATAAACCACATAAATCACTAAAAGGAAATTTATATCCTGATTATTAATTTAACGTCGAAAGAAGAAGAAAAATCTTTCAGTGGACAGGAGACAATAGAAGAAAAATAAACGACAATCTCAAAAACATATGCCCATTGAGTAGTTCAAAATTTCGTGTTTTTAGACCAATGAAGTTAAAAAAGGGAACATGATTAAAGACTTCGTTGAAATATTTAATGATGATTCCTCATTTTGAAATTTTTTGTGAAATATTGAATGATTTTATATTTTTCAAAAGGGTGGGTAGAAAAATTAAGGTAATATTAAGAACCTGATCTCGACTATCACTTATTGGGTTCTTTCCCGTTAATTGTTTGGTTAGTTTTTAGTCATCGTAGACACGCGAATAAAGACATTTATCAATCAGGCAGGATGACACAATGAAGTAAATATTGCGAACAATCAAACATTCCATGGAGCAAAGTTAATCGTTCATGTCATCCAGAAAAGTGTGCAGCACTAGTTTTGGCAAATTTATTCTGAGCAAAAGGGGCTGCTATGGAAAACTGAGACCGCTTTAAAGTTGTGATGTTTAAGATGGCAAGTGAAATAATTATTAATTGATACTTTGTTTTCAAATATTACAATTTCCACTTTTTAACTATATATTTCAGTCTTACAAACTATCTTTCGATTCAGTGATTATGTTCTTAACCAGCAAGATTGATCCTGAAAAAATTTCTTTGGTTATTTTCTGTTATTCATTTCAAAATTGCTTTCGTACTTGAAACTAGGTCGAAAAAAATTATCGTTTGTGAAAAGTTTAAAAGAAGCAATAATGACTTCAATTTCAGAAGAGTTAAGAAAAATCAGAATACCAACAAAAAGAAGAAGACGAGAAAAAAAAAACCACTCAGTTTAACAATGTTATTTACCAGTCTGAAAATAGAGGAAAAACTAAGAGTTAATCGCACAGTAATTTAAGACAATCGCTTTCTGTAACTTGAAAGTACCATTAACAAGAGTTCTTAAAGTAAGTCAATTTAGAAGTCCAGCGTTCCATAGGTTCACCTTTTACTAGCTTTAATGCATCCGTATTTGGGATGACCCCAGGAAAAAGGGGAAAAAAAAGTCTTGGAATTGCGATCGATAATGTTGAGTTGGTTCTCGGCTTACTTTGGCGACGTCTCCCTTAAAGCTCTGGCGCCAAGAGCTTTTGGGTGAAGGTTTATAAATAACTAAACAGAGAAGTTCTAATCGGGAACTGATGGAATCTAAACAATATCCTAGCAAGGATACAAAAAAGATATCGTAGTGACGAAGACATAAATAGTATTGATATGACAAGGTTTAATCTGCTGTCTAATGAATCATACCAGAATAAGAAATACACGAGTTCTGATACCATGATACTAGATTGTTGTAACGCAATATCCGAGATATTTCTTACGTCCAATTATCTATCTGTAGTAGGCTCTGGTAAATTGAAAATATTTTATTTATTACTGCAATTGAGTTATACCTACAAGTTATATAAGGCATATAATAAGTTAACATATTTAATAATGAAATATAAATGCTCTAAAGAAAACTTTAACACTGAAAAGTAGAAAAACACATCTTAAAAACCACCATTGGTAGAACCACTTTTAAAAAACTAGTGTTAATTTTTTCATCGATAATAATAAAATGAATAGTTTGTGAGTCTGCCTGGGTTTGGGTGAGTGTGCTTTTTTAATAGTTCTGTAAGCGATTGTGCTAGGGCTCTGAAATTTAGAAAAATATGTATCTCAGTCCATGTTCTAAGAATTCTTCTCAGTTTTTATATAAATTAAACTGTATTGGGGTTTCTTTCCCAAAATTTATAAGATAAGTTGTTATGTATTTAAAATTTTTGCTAGCAAAAATTTTAAAATTTTTGCTAACTTCATTGTTTATATTACAGACATACTAAATCCAATAATATTTTATGATGTTGGCTCCTATCAGTCCTGATATTATATTTTTACTTCACTTTTTTACTTCATTTTTGACAATGAATCTTAATATACAGGGTGATTCTAAAAAGATAGTCAAAATTTTAGGAAGTGATAATACACACCCAAGCAAAAAATTTTTTATCAAAGAATGCATGGTCGAAAACAAAACGCAAAACCGCTAGAGGGCCTCAAAGTTTATGTTCTTATATGAGGCAAAAACACACAAAGAACGATGAAGTTAAGTTATAAAGGCAAATTTAATGGCATGTGATTACAATAAGTGTTCAAAACAGTGGCCGGCAGCGGCTATGCGCGCAGTACAACGGCGAAGAAAAGATAAGCGAACGTTCTGAAACTCACCAGGCATATCACGAACTTTCCCTGCAGCGACCAAAAGCTTGGGGACAAGTAACGCAGCGCAGTAACTCGCAACAGGAATGGAGCTTTCACGTTTGCATCAAACAACTTTCCAAATGCGCCATCACCTTTGCTTTTTGTTTTCGACCATGCATTCTTGGATAAAAATTGTTTGCTTGGGTGTGTACTATCACTTCCTAAAATTTTGCCCATCTTTTTAGAATCACCCTGTATATACATGGAAGATGATCATAAAGGAACAATGTCTTTCTTTACGATTTGTCCATGCTATTATTTCAGGGTACAAAATCGAGTCGAAATTTCCAAAATATGTCATTTTTAACTAGAATGAATATTATCGTCATAGAATGCTATCTATATCGTTTTATTCCAAGGCAGGAAATTCTTGGTAAAATTTAGATAGAGTATTTCTTACTCAGCTCTAGACGCAAGGTTGAAGAGTGCATGGAGAAAATATAAAACATATTCTGATATGTTTATTGTAGTGTAAAAAGAAAGAAGATAAAAGTCCTTCTTGTCTGTGGGGAAATAGGAGAGGCTGGAACTACTTGTCATTCAAATCCTAGCTTTTTCCACAATGACGTCACAATGCTCGTGCAGGGGCTATTCAACTACAATACCTATAAATTGCATCATCTATCACAATTGTAGTTTGGTGGAAGCAAAGGGTATGAAGAAAAAGCTGAGAATGTGTCTTTTGTTTCCTTTTTTACAAATTTCAGTTTCCATTCTTTTTTTTGGGGGGGGGACAACAATAAAAGGATGTGTTTTCAAAAATTTGTTCTAAATAAAATGTTCTACACCTCACAATTTTGGAAAATAATGTGGGTTTGAAGGATTCCGTCGAGTTTGGGCAACAGTTCTGGCAAATACACTGTTCTAACTAAAACAGATGTACATAAAATTTAGAGAAATGCTAAAAACTAATAGCCGCTTGAAGAATACTGAAGAAAAATGCAATTCTGTGTATATATTTATTTATTCATGCGCTGGCTTATATGCTCAATTACGGCTTATAAGCCTTTTTCAAGTACAAGGAGAGATATACCACAAGTTAGAGAAAGACAACAGGAAGATATATTCAGGCTTACGGTGGGATTCGAGTCCACTACTTCTACGTTACAGAGAGTTTGTCGAGTGATACCGATTGGTTAGGGAGGCCCCTCTGTGCTTTGAAAAGCAATAAAAAAAAATCCGTAGAAACAAATGGGCTTATCTTGTAAGTTTAAAAGCAGAAGAAGCTAAGTCAAATTTGCTCAAATATGACGAAATGGAGATTTATCATAAAATATCTACTGGATGTTTCAATCAGCATTTATTTCTTTTTATTAGCATGACAGCTCGGAGTGGGTCATTCCCTTCTCAAAAAGCTTTTTTTAGGATAGGTCTTCTTCTTTCAAGCGTTTTCCAAATTTAAGTGTGTAGTACCAATAGATTTCTTTTGAAATCATTTAACCATTTTAATTTTTATCTGCATTTTCAGCAAAGTACAAATTTGTTTGGCTGGCGTTTTTTTAAGAGATTCAATTTTTATCCACGCTAATGACATGACCTGTCTCTTTTATTCCCTGTCAAGAAAAAAAAATCAATGATATATGGTTTAAAGCTTCTTAAATGAGTGAAACAGTTCTAAATTGCATCTTTTCAGCCAAATACCATTCTTTTCTTGCATACCATTGAATACATTTCGCAAGATCTTTCGTTCCAAAACATGTTTAACATATCTTCCTCTGCTCCAGTCTGCTCCAGACATCGATCGGACAATACTTTAATATAGCAGGATTTGTTTTTCTTTTCATATTAATAACAAGTGCTTAGCTTCGTGTATTGAAGTTATTTTAGGTGCCATTTATTATTGAAAACAATCGGAAAAAATTGTTTGAATACATTTTATTCAAAAATGTAAATAATGTAGTGTTCGGATGTAAAATAAGCTTTGACGATATTTAGTTTGTGTTTTAATCTCAGAGTCTGTTTCTAGTCTTCGTTTCGAGTTAACGTAGACAGTTGTAAGAGAATCGGTGCTCTTTTATGATGCTCCACACTTCACTCTTTTACAATGTTTTGTCATTCTAATAAATTTGTACCACTGTATAACATATGCTATAAAATATGATTAAATGAAAATATACATGTAACAGGTTGAATTTGATCATTTATAAAAATGCACGTACGATGCTGCTTTTTCCTCGATGTCACCTCTCAACCCCCAGAATAAATTTCGCAGGGGTTTTTTTTCGGATCACCTCGTGACCCGAATATGCTCATCTGGCTCATGACATACTAAAAAATAACAGTATTCCTGTTTAAGCAATATGCTTGTATATGAACCAAAACTGATTGGATTTTTACATAGTCTGGCAAAAAGCAATTTTACACAGAAAAGTTCATCTAAATATTCTCCTTTTTTCGTTGGTGTGTCAAAACTGTGTTATTACATCTATTCCTGATCTGATCCTTTAAATTTATTCGTTGGTTTGATTGTATTGCTGTGTAATTCGCTATTTACACTTTATAAATTATTGTTGTTGTAATATTAGTCCTGATGTAGGCACCATTGTTTCGTGATCAAATGTAGAAGTTTCGAGCTCCTGCTTTTATGCTCGTCCTTTTATAACAACACTCTGTCTTTTGGTAAAGGTTATTATTTCATAATACCAAAAGTTTAAAAAAAAATTATTTAGTGTCACTGAAATCAAGTGAGAAATGTCAGAGGTTCTGCTGTAAGGTTCTCTGATCTGTTCTTTTTGCAATACTACTTTGTCCACTTATACGAGTTTATTCGTTTCGCTTAACTGTGATCAAATGTTAGAGATTCTAGGTTTTGTTGTAATGTTTGTGGGTTCGTATTTTACAACAACACAAGATCTCGTGGTAAGGGTTATCTTTTCTTGTCCATCTAATCAAATGTGAAAGGTTGAAGGTTCTGCAGCAATGTTCGTTGGTTCGCCTTTTACAACAACACTATATCCCGAGGTAAGGGTAATCGTTTTGTGTCAATCGGATTAAATGTTAAAGGGTTAAGGTTCTGCTGAAATGTTCGTTGATTTGTTATTTTATGAAACTAGTGAATGATGTTGTTAGGGACTCATTAGAAGTCACTGCAAGCTGACGAAATGTAAATAAATTTATCGATCATAAATGTACAGCAAATTTAGTTAATCGAACAAATATTAATCTATTCGTAGCAATAAATTTTGTCCGTTATTATAAAGCAATTATTAATGAGTAGAACACTTTTTTATACAAGATAAGAAGCTATTAATGAAATCAAAATCTAATTAGCTACATTATTTCTGTAATTTCTCTTACTGTAAACGTTTCTTGAATACAAAGCCTTAAAAAACTGAAAAGCATTTTTGAAAACAGTTTTTAATGTAAGAAAAAAAACAAGTGGTATTTTAAAAAATACACTAATTACTTCACCAATTTTTCTTTTCCTTTAACTTCTTTCTTTTCTTTTCAATAAAGAGATATATTTATAAAAAAAATTCCATCACGACAAATGTATCAACTGAAAACACATCAGAAAGTAAATGAGCCGTCACTTTCGAGTTTGTTTTCGATATTTTTCAAGAAAAAGGAGGATTTACTTTTACTTTTGTCTTTTTTAAATAAAACTCTTTTTTTTGTGAAAAAAAAACGCTCTTTTACTGTTAGATGATGCTTACAACTTTTAGCGATTGTTACATTGAATTTAAATCAAATTATAACTTTCATGAATAGTTCGCTAAATATTTAGTCATTGTAAGCGTAAAACATTACTGTACATTAAAATAAATATTAAAATTTGACATACTTGTCATTCAAAATTTGAAGAAATTATAACAATTGTTTTTATATTACTTATAAAAATTAATTTGTTGTGACAAAAAAGTAGATTTGAAAACTATTATTAATCGGAATTAGTCACATGAGAACAAACTGCGTCTTAATCAAAGTTTTTCTTGCAGAGTTAAAAAATTGTGAATTTGTAAATGTCTCTATATCAATATGTACCTCTCGTTAACAAAGTTGCTATTTCTCATAATTGATTTTTTCAATGTTCTCACAGCTTCAAAAAGTTCCTTGATCACCAATTTTTATTTTATTGCTTTTTTAGATACTCTTCAATGCACCTTGTTTAATTCTAAATGTATTTGGTAAATTCAATATCTTAATTTAATTTTTTATTAATTGAACAAACATAGTTAAAACTTGTTCTTTTTTTAAATAAAATTTGTTAACAAAATAAAAGTGTAACGCCTAGTTTCATTATAATTTTATATGGTTACCATAACCATTTAAATTTATTTAAATGCCTATAATGCGGTATTTGGGTGAAAGTTTTATTAAAAAAAATTACATTTTGCTCGCAAAGAAATTTTTATTTACCAACAATTAAAAACCATACTTTTAGCTATAGCTTCAAAATTAATTATTATTTTTTCCACACAGGCTTCATCACTTCTACACCACTAAAGTTTGTAAGCAGACTTCCATCTCTACCAATATTCTATTAAAAATGATCGAATAAAAATTGCGCTTTTTTGTTTTGAACATACTGCGTCCCCTAAAGAAAAACACGTTTTTAGAAATTTATCCCATAAAAATAAAGACTAAATGTATTCAGTGCTATGATGCTCTTGCTCAAAACCAACTCATGATATTCAAAAATTTCCATAACCTATCAAATTTCTCTCATTTCCTTTGAAAGGGACGATATAAAACTCTGCATCAAAAAAGCGCAGTATTTGTGAATTTTTAAGGGTACCAAATATACAAATACAATTCGTTGTACCTATATTAATCTACTTAGTACCTATACCTTAATACAGGTAATGACTATTATCAAAATTAATTAGGCATCATAGGCGCCAAAAATATGGAAGTTTTTTTTTTTTTTTTTAAATTTCATCTTAAAAAGTTCGCATCATCTCTCCATTAACTTTGCTATTTCGAATATGGCTTAAATTAGTTCTTTCATTTTCTGTTAAATCTGCAAGAATTAACATGATACCAGTAGCGGATATTATCACATTTAATTAAGCATCATTGACGTCAATATTAGCATGACGAATTTTATGTGTCTCTTAAACGAGTTAGTAACGTTTTTCCATTTACTTTCTCCTTTAATTCAGTGATTGCTAATATTATTTTATTTATTATATATTATTAAAATAAGGTAAAATTGGCATTAATAGTATTAGAGTGTTCTTATGGTTCCCTTAAACGATTAGTCTTTCTCCATTTTCTCCATTATATTTTCTATTTAGTATAAAGCTTATTTTTTACTCCAATTGGCATCTCTGTATGAAATTCTGCTTAACTAGGTTTCATTGGTGTCAATTTTGGTAAGGGAATTTTTTCGTGAAATAAGTAACCTTCTCTATTATTTACTTTTTTTGTTAGTACGTAGTTTATTTTTTTTTTTTGCTTTACTTGCTTCTTCAGTTAGTACTCATAACTAAATTTAAACAAAAAAATTATTAGTGTCAATAGCAATAAGTCTTTTACGCTAATTCGGTGCAATAGTCAAACTATACAATTGGAAAATTTTAATTTATCTCCACACCAAAAATTGTGGTAACTATTATACACCAAAATAGCGTAATGAAATGCCACACATAACTCATGAGTCTAGTGTTGCTCTTCAGAAATGTTCTTTTGCTTTACTTGTTGAAGCAGCAAGTAGTCAAAAAGAGCATTCTAGGTATTTGACTACACCAGGAACTGAGGCGAAGTTGAACCCTTAGTAACACTTTGGTTTAGAAAAGTTGCCACCATTTTTAGTATTCAGATACACAAAAAGTTTTTACAATATACTTTTAATTCTTTTTTATAAATAATAATTATATTAACTAACATTTTTAAATAAGCACGTATTATACTTCGCGAATTATTTTTTGGCATTCTGCAGACCACGCATTCTATAGACTTCATAATTTACCGTTCGATTTTCGGCCTCGAATACTATTTCAGATTTACAAATTTTCTGGTTAAATATAATTCTCATTTTAGCGACATTATTCCGTCAAAAATAGTTAAATAACAATTCATTTGTTATTTTTCTGTATTCTAACAAAACATTCAAATAGCCATAAACAAGATATTATTTAAACTGTTAACTGTGAGAAAAATCATTTATTAATTGTTTTCACTTAATATGGTTAAACAACCAGAATTTTATCGTACCAATTAGGCCCACTTAATGAAGTCACTTAGCTCCTTGCAGCTGGGTACATATTATAGCCGAGAGGCATAATCTATCAATCCCATGACTGACCAAACAGGGGTTCGAGTCTCAGCGTTAACAATACAATCTTCTGCACATGAGGAGTTTCAATTGTGATGAGCTCTCCAATTTGTGACATTGGACTAGTAGAATATGATACTTTCATTCACGCATAGATGGAAGCACCATACAGCTGCTCAACCCAAAAATTTCTAGTATTTCCCATCTCTTTCGATACGTGAAGCGACCAGATAAACAAATTAAACCACATTCTATGGTTTTTTTGGTAAAAGAGAGTCACAACCTAATCCCAACACCAATCACCTGACGTAAAGCATAGCTCCAATGTCTAGTTAAACTTCTTTTTTACGGTTTTGAACCTATGGTAGTTGTAAATGTTTAAGAAATCGTATAGATTTGTATTCATGGTTTTTTAAACATACTTGTTACATACGGTTTTAAAACCATAAAGGTAAAAGATGGTCTATACAGCAAAAGTTCACGGTTAATTGGATACAGACACTGCTGCCTTTAATTTTACAATGAAAATTTTTCCTGATTCATTGTCATTCCTAACAGAGCATAGAAATAATATTACGAATGAATAAATTTTCAATAAAAATGTTGTAGGGTAAGAAAAAAAATTCACTTAGTTAATAATGAGATAAACTAACAATATAGAACTTAACTTGATTGAAGTTTAGTTTTATCCCTTACTTACCATGTAAATGGGGTTGTAATAAGTCATTAATTACCTCAAAAATCAATCTTAAGTTCTAAATACCCAAAGAAATGCATAAACACAACCTCTTCTGTATCGGAAATGAAAAATAAAAGTTATATGTTTTAAAATGAAGCGAACTGGAAGAACAATTTTTCCTCGAGGAAAACGAAATCAGTTTTCCTAAAAATCCGGAAGTAAAGGAAAGCTTTCTTCAAATTTCCGAAGATGAATTGTTATGCTAATTTCTATTAACGGCTAAAAGATTAATGGAATTCGATTAATTACGAATACAACTAACGTAATTAAAATGTAATCTTTAGGCTGATGCTTTTGTTCGAGATAGCTGCTATGTAAGTAGTTACAGTCAATTTCCGGACATAGAAATGTGATAGGAAAACTAAAAGAATAGATAATTGGAAAATATCTGACCTATTTTTCTCGTTATTGATGTCAAAAATACTAACAAAAAATTAGTTTTTAATTTTTGATATTAATGAAAAAATATTATTTGAGAACATTGCTATTTTTTTTTTAATCCTTACTTTTATTTGTCTTTAGCATGGTTTGCTATTGGCTTCTTTTCGATTTATTCTTTTTTAATAAAAGTGCTTCAAAATTAGTTATTAATTTGGAATTACAAACTAAAATAAAATAATGAATATATACATTTCGTTCAAAATAATCGAAATAAAATAATAAAAAAAAGTTTAGGGGGAAAACGCATTCAAATCCCCCGCAGCACTTCCTGAAAATAGAAAGAAACAATGAAAATATAAGTAACTCAAATTTCATGGCTTTACCTTTCTTAATTTCAAAGATATTTTTACTTTAAAGTTACGAAAACATAAATAACATCTTCATGTTCTCAATTTTAATTAAAAGATTCCTCTGAAATAAATAACAGAACAAAATATGGGCAATGCAAATGCCACAGAGTAAAATATTTTAATAATTAGAGATATATCGTTTTAAAGAATAGAGCTTATAGCATAAAGGAATAGCAATAAAGAATAACACATTGAAAGCCCTAACAAACTTTACAGATTTTCCTTAAAAACAGAATCAATTAACCAATACAGAATTTCCGAAATTATCTTTTTTAGCTTCTTTTAAAATATTTTGTTTTAAATGCGGAAATTTGAGATATTTTGTTTTAAACATGAAGGAATCTGTGATGGAACATGAAAAAATATTGTTCTTGGCGAAAAGTCCCTTCTATTCACTTATAATGGAAGGGAAAAACGAAACTTAAGACTTTTCCTTTGTTCGAATCCAAAGCAACCCTGTTTTTTTCTTTATTTCAAAGAATATTGATATCATTAATAATTTTAATCGCGAAACCCATTCTTAAATTTTCCTTTTATTTTGCACTGGAGTCCCATAGAAATTAATATTTTTGTTTTAAAGGACAAGTTGGTTGTGTACTGTTACCTCTCAAATTTAGGTTTACGTCATCTAGTGATCAATATAGTAATTTTGGCAACAGTATTTCCCAGGTTCGAGGAATAAAACAATCAAGGAATTACTTGCAGCATTAAACATTTAAAAACAATTTTATTGATACTAAATATTTCCAAACAAATACAAACTCAAATCATTTTCAAATGCTATTACGTAGATATAACATATGTACAAATTATGAGTTACTTCAGGTTTGAAATTTAGCAATATTTTCAAAAAAATGCAAGGAACAGTATTCTTCAAATCCAGTAAAATTTATTAAAAATAAAAGACACATTTATCTTGAAATCTACTTAAAGCAATTAAAAATATAAAAGGCCCACTATTTTCCAAATCCTATAAAAACTGTTAAAAATAAAAGGCACATTTATCTTAAAGCCTACTAAAAGCAATTAAAAATACAAGTAAATTATTCTTTTAAAACTATTCAAAAATCGAACTTAGAGTTTTTAAATTCAAACCAAATTACGGACCAAATCTCTAGAACGCCCACAGGTACTTGCGGAACAGGTCAACACTACAGTTTCTGATAGACAGCACACCAGAACTCCTTTCAGGCCTCCTTCTAGTATAGCAGTTAGCACACGTGGATCAGCAGACTTTCAGCAATAGGACGACTTGGAAAGGCAATCAGATTCTAACTTAGCGGCTCCGGCCTAACTTTGCTCAACACTTTTCTTCATCAACTTTCTCACCCATTCTCCACCACCTTTTATCCTCTTGTTAGCAAAGCGAATGAATCCTAGACTGACCTTTTTTTCCTCCCACGAGCAGTAGCGCAACACCAGTGAACGTCACAAAAAAATAGTCCAACGATAAAAACAGCCACGAATTAAATAATATTTTATAAAAGTGATAAAACAATACTACTCAAATATAAAAAAAGCTTAAATATGCATAATTCGACCAAAAATTTCATTTAAAAGACAACTAAAATTTAAGATAAATATCACAATTGTGATTCAATTTAAAACTTATAACAGTGGTGCCACCTGAAATCAAATCAAGTTATACAACATTAGAATTCGCAGGAATTCGATAATAAGAAGAGCTAACCAGTGCAGACATCTACTGAGGAAATAAGTGAACTATTTCCGCTGGAAAAGTAAACCCATTTTTAGAATTTTTTATTAAATAAAATGTAATAAAGTTTTATTTATTACAGTTGTATTTATAGTTATACTGCTTAGATCAGAATAAAGTATCCATTTAAATTGACAGATGTTAATCAAAGTTTGTATATTCGTAGTATGAACCATGGAAAAAGAGAATTTTCAGTTAAAAAATTACTTCAAATTTATTTCACTGGACAGAAAGAGAGTACGCATTAAAAAAAAACATTAATTTTACAAGCAAAACTTTATTGAAACTTATCATATAGTAAATATGCAGTTCATTTTATTGTCAAGCAAAGCATTATAGCATGATTTTCCAGACGTGTTACTGCATGTATGTTTTCCAGAAGTGATATTGGAAAATGAATAATTTCTTGATACATGGCAGAAACGGGGCACGTTATTCTAGCTTTCGATAAACTCCTCATTATGAAACTCTTTAATTATACTGTGCTCGACAAAAGTCTAGATACACACAACATTTTCTATAAAGTCTTAACTACAGCATATTCCTTCAATAATTTGCTGAATGTTATTTACGCACAAAAATAAAAAATAATAATGCCATAAAAATTGAAATGAAAAATAGAATCAGCATGGCTAACATGTGTTATCATGGATTGAGAAAATAGTGTAAATCTAAATACGTAAGTTATGAAACAAAAATACAGTTGTACAAGGCACTAGTGAAACCAATAGTTGTACATGGCAGCGAATACTGGGCAATTAACAAAATAGACAAATATAAACTGATGACTTTCGAGAGAAAAATACTGAAAAATTTTTTTGGTGCAGTAAGAGAAAACGGAACCTGAGGAATTCGTTACAACCATGAATTACAATCAAAATACAAGGCACCCAAAATAGTAAAAGTGATCAGGGTTTCTCAAATAAGATTGCAAGGACATGTATTTCGATATAGCGATAAAAATCTTGCTGCAAAATAACCTTCCAAACGCAATAAGGAAAAAGAAAAACAGGAAGACTTGCAACAAAATGTGTAGAGAAGGGGTTACAGGACTTTGGAGTTAACAGAGGGAGAAATATAGTATCGAATAGATCTAGATGGGGTAAACTGATTCAGATGCCCTTGGGCGGTAACCGGTTGTATTGCCTAAACAAAAGAAAAAGAATTTACTGAAAGTATCATAAATTGATAGCAGAAGATACTACTGAAAATGAAATAAATTAAGCCTTAAACAGTAGGGAAAGAAAGTCAAATATTAATATTTTTATCAGTTATAGCTACCCCAAACGTTTAGGCACACATAACAATATTTATTCAGAGAATGACACGAAAAACCATTTTTTAATAAGCTGGAACACACAGTTTACTGTTGAAAGTACATGGTTTCGAATGTTTTTGGTGATATACAACCATGCTGTTTTAGTCTTTTCTTTTAATTGCGGTAACGGTAAGTGCAGTTTTCCTTTCTCGTATACGACTCGTATTACATACTTCAAAAATTTTCTTTGTGTTTAGATCAGCTCTAAGTGGGAGGGGAGATGCACTTTAAAAGCTACTTTCTTTTTCAACTCTTTGCAACTATTTTAAAGACGCAGATTTAAATATCCTGGTACTGTTCTGTAGGTAAGTTTGTAATAGGAAATACACGCGGACAAACATATATTATCATTGTGGAGGCCCAGGGGAAACAATCAAATAAAGCTAGTATAAATCGCAAAAGGATGTGATAAGAATAGGGCAAGCAGTACCGAGGGTGGTCGTGCAATAGTGAGCAGTGGGTTATAGCCAGTTTTCGGAGAAACTATATTATTTTTGCAGTTCACTACTTTGTTACAAATGTTAGCTACAACTACAACTACATTTTTTTTAAATGCAGAGACTACAAACTGCTTTAGAATTTTGTAATTACTTCACTGCTTTAAGGGAGATGAACTTTGCTGGAGAACCTAATTTAGACATGTGTTCAAAATGGTTTTGAATTAAAAATGGACTTACATTAAACTTAAGGGAATAATTGAGAATTATTTATTCATGTTTGCATGAGCCAATTTGCTATTAAAAAAAATTATTTTTACGAATTTGTTTATTTAAATTTCAACTTTTTAAGCCTTTTCCGACAGTAAATATTCAATTAAAAGTGGCTAAACTATCCAATATTGGAAATTTTTTAATGCTCTTTTATTTCCGATAAGAAATTAATTTAATCGAAAATACGTTCCTTTCCTTTAAAATAAAATCAATGTTTCACACTTCCCCATTCGTAAGTGAAAGTGTGACCGATGTGATTAATTATATATTTTTTGTAATGGTTAGTTAAAATATTAGCTATACGTGATTTTAAATATGTAATTTCTATTAACGCTCTGCTTAAGCCACAGGATCATTTTCATTGCGTCTATTGACGGATCCGAGAAGATTTGCACCTATGAAATTCAAAAAATTAGTTACGACAGAGCCGTGTTACTATTTTTAACTAACGTTAAAAGTAGTTTCCAGAAATCGCTACAAACAACTATACTTTTTTGACCCTTAGTCTATTATAAAAAAAGTTTATTTCATTAAAATAAGATATTTTGCAAAAGCAAAATAACCTATATATAAAGTCACCTCTTTCATCTGGCGCAAAAACTCCTGACGTCGTACGTAAATTAGGCTAATACAGGAAATAGTTAGGCAAATAAAATTTTGGTCTAACGCCTAAATCGATGGGAACAAGCTTCGACAAAACAAACTAATATACTTTTCAACCGTTCTTTTCCAATTCGAGTGGCATCAAGGAAAAAAAATCTTTCTTCCAAATTTCCTGAGTTTCTATTCTGAATACATGAATAAAATAGGTAGGTATTTTCCAAAGCAAATTTTTCACGAATATATATAGGAAGTGGACTTTGAAGCACATAATCTGATTTATATTCCTGATGTTGGAATTTGTATGCTCTAAACATATCTACTCATCGCTGCTACTGCTTGAGTGAATGGTCCAGTAGCATTTTAAAATTTCCTAACACACATACTTTTTTTTGAAAAAATAAAAATATTTTTCCTCTTTTTCAAGTTTCAATCTATTGAAAAAATAGTTTTTTCTTGTAGTTTAAGAAGTATTTCTAAACTTAAATTTCTAACAGTCCTGGTAGTTTTTTTTCCTTTTAGCTGCGTTGAAAAAAAAACAAACATGATTCTATTTCAAACAACTAGTGAAACTCGACTCATACCGTAACAAGTTCGGTCAGGAGGTTGGAATTTTATTTGTACGCCTGTTATAGAAATGAAAGAAAATGAAAATCGAGAAAACATTTCCCTTGGGCAGTGTAGTCTGAAATATAAATCTATATTAGGTGGAAATATTTCCGTAGTTTTGATATGAAACATATTTTACAAATATGTTTGGTCAAGAAATACATTTTTGGATGCATGTTACCGGAAAGAACATATCACAAAATTTCAAAAAATGGATACGAAAGAGAAAATTATTAGTTCTCCTAGGCAAGTTAAACTTCTGAACGAAAAGGAAGGGGAGAGAAATGTGCATATAAAATTGTTTTTATTGTGTTAGGGAAGCATATACTTAAAATCGAAGTATAATTAACGGTACTAAATAATAGACATTCATAAATTGAAAGAATATCTGCTGACTCAGTACTTGAGTTTCCTTTTGCAGCCCACTATTTTTACAGTGTTAGAAAAACACATTAACTAAAGTGTAAATTATATTTAAAGTCAATGTGCTATCCCCCCAAAAATTCAAAGATATTGTAAATAGTCCTTTGAAGAGTGTCAATGAAATTGGTCTAGGGGAACTGGGCCTAGTGGATCAAAAAGGTTATTAGAAATAAAAAAAAATTCAAACAATTATCATGAGTACAATTAATCTTTTGCTTTTATTAGACTGAGAGTTGCGTTTTCTTTCTCTTGTTAAAATTTAATAAACAATGTTATTTAACAGTATTTTTTCTTCCTATTCTAATCGTGTAGTAGCAACAACTATCTGGCGTTCTCCAAGTGAGAGTCCAGCGTCAATCAGAGTGCAAACTAAAATTATATTTGTCGGAAAACATTACACCAGTCCACTAGGACGTTGCCCACATTGCATACTCTCTACTCAAGACTAATCTCTGGCAACATTCAGCTGCTATTCATGAAACACATCTCACAGTCCTGCGGACAAACAGACCAACATTTTCCAATTGCCTGTACACAGTGTGCCTTGAAATTGTGGTACCCGTGTCAGCAGATAACCGACTAGACATGTGCCTTGCTGCATCTGCTTCTCTTGGCTTTTTTTACAACCAAATACTGGTCTTAATTCGGTGTAGTGATTCGGGAGCACCCTGTGCTGCAACGTCTACTGACATTTCCATCGTTTCGGAATTGTTGCCAAAGCCTAGAGATGACACATTGGACAATTCTATTTTTCTCGTATACTTCCACCTGAGTATGCCTACATTCCACACGGCCGATAATTCTACACGTAAAAAACATCCTCGCGTGACCGCTGTGTCATAACTACTCAGTTACGGCACTGAGTGGCTTACAGAACTCTTGTGAACAATTTTATTTCTTTGCCACCATTTCTTAGGTGTTCCTCTTTTACAATATCGTCATTGTTACTTACCATCAGTGTCTTCTGGTGGTTTTCCATTATCTGTATATTATTCAAGAAGACGTGAATGATAATTTTACAAGGGAAAGTTTCACTTTAGAGTTCAATTTAAGCATAAATCTGAACTATCTTTAATTTATGTTTATATTCGACTATAAACTGTATAGTTTATTATTCGACTGAAGAAACTTTGAAAATTTGAATAATAATACTAGATTGAAGTCAACTTTTACTACGAAACCAAACTTTACTGATACAATTATTGTTGAAATTTGTGACTCCTGCGTAGATAATTGTCACTGTTAAAAACTTTATTTTTATTATATCAATCTGAATGGCGGCTGTTTAATAATACCGTTAACAGTACGTTTGTATTTGATATACCGAAGGCATAACTATTTAATACTTAATATGAAAATCATTTTTTGACATTCAACTTTAGACTTTTGCAATTTTGCGAATAGCGTCTAGTTAGTGATAAATATCTTGAAACCTTATACAGCTGTTAAAGCACCTGTAAATAATTCGTAATTGTAAATAAAGTTTTCTATCTATTTAATGATGTTTTTTTTTTTTAAGAAATCCGCAAGTTTTTATACTTATATACCGTGAAATGTAAAAATAAGCAAACAATTTTTTTCTTTGAAACAGTCTAATAAACAATTTATTTATAAATAAAGAATCCATATAAAACAAATATGGATTCTGCGTTCTGAAAAAAAAAATTCCTGAAAGAGTTCAGTGAAAAAGACGAACAAAACTATTATATACCCAAGTTTTTTTCATAAACTACAAACAACTCTTTCAGAAAATGAACTAGAAAGAATTTTTTTGTTGTTTTTACAGTAAAAAGAATCCAAGAGCTCCTCGCTTAGGCTTCATATTGCTTTTGTTCTTCAGGAATCAAGCGAAGCTCAAAATGTTTTAGCAACTAACTCCAGATATTTTTGTGTTTTTGTCAACCATTCTTACTGTATATATATGTCTATATATTTTAAGGAAAATCCTTTCTTTTAACGTATTTGCCCATCCAGAAGTCTTCTGTCTTCGAAATGCATTTCTCAAAGAAACATAAATTCTTGAAAATGTAAGTTGAGAAAAATTGGAGGAAAATATATGAGAAATACCTTTCGAATTTTGTTTAGCTTTTGTGTTGTTTTCATAATGGAAAAAATCAGGATGAATATTTTAACATTTATTCATTTTTTTGTAAATAGTAAATGTATTTACTGTGTCTTAACTATATTTTCAGACTATGCGTAAACTATGGAGCAAGCTCTGTTAAACTTTGAGTCAAGAAAAATTTCTAGTTGCAAAACAATAGCAATTTCTAGTCGTAATGTTTGTTTCAAATTCAGTTCATGTAAATGCATTATGTATGAACATTGATTATTTTCATTACATAATTTTTTTCAACCATTTTATATATTTTTTTTATGCATTTTCAGAGGAAAATTATTTTAGTGAAAATTATTTTATAATTTTCGGAGATGAAAAAATAGCAATTATCTCATCCAAAATTACTACAAATCTTCGAACCATTTAAAAACAATAGGATAATATTTAATTCACTAGAACTGCAGCATAATACTAATTGTTAATTGAACAATGATGGAACTATAATAAGGATTTTTAATTTCTGTGGCCTGCTTAAAGAGATAAAAATTTACTTTAACTGTATATTATAGCTTGAGCTCATACTTAAAATATGATCAATATATAATTATTACTTATTAATTTCATGCCTTTTTTCATTTCAGTTTCATTTAAATTTTTTCATTTTATTCTATACGTATTTCGGGCATAATTTTTTGTACATTTTGTCAATAACCATAATAAATTTATATATCTATCTATCTATATATATATAATCATCATCATAATTGGACAGACAGCCCAAGCCCAATATGAGTCAATGCTTTCCTCCAAAGATTTCTCCATAGCGACTTCCGATTTTTCTTCGATCTCCAATTCTTTTCATTAATTTCAAGAAACTCAGACTCCACTGAGTCAGTCTATTCCAAACGTGGCCTTCCCCGCTTTCTTGTTCCAGTTGGTCTAAAAAACAGTATCTTTTTTACTGTATTGTCACCACACATTCGAATCACGTGGGATATACAATTCATTTCATTTCATATTTATTTTTATGTATTCAATATTATCAGGTTGTTCATGAATCTTGTAGAGTTCAAAGTTAAATCTCCTACTCCAGTTATTGTTTTCAGTTACACCACCCCAAGTGTAGTCCCCAAAATCTTTCTCTCAAATATTGCGATACAATTTTCGTCCAGTTTTGTCATTGTCAAAGCTTCATAAGCGTATGTCAAGACTGGCCGGACAAGAGTTTTGTAGATTATGAACTTTGTTTTTCTAGAAAAAAACCTAGATTTAGTAAATCTTCTCAGCCCATAGACAGCCAGATAGAATCGGGTGTTTTTATTTCAGGAGCCATTCTGTTATCAATAGTAATAATTAATCCTAAGTAAAACTCCTTACTGTTTTAAATCGATAAGAATTTATTTTAAGATAGGGATCTGGGAGTCTGTTTCTTGAGAATAACATATATTTTGTTTTCTCTACATTTATGGCTAAGCCCATTTGTCTTGCAGCCACCTCAAGGGCAGGAAATGCCTCTTTCAGGGCTGGATAGGAACGAGCAATTACATCAACATCATCAGAAAATGCAAGTAGTTGTACTGATCTTGTAAAAATGTGTATTGATATGTAAATCACGAATAACTCTCTCAAGTGCAATATTAAAAAGAAGACAGGAGAGTGAATCTTTCTGTCGAACACCTGTAAAGGTGTCAAGATTTTCTGACAGGGACTCCATAAACTTAATCTTACACTTTGCATCTTTCAATGTAAGTCTCGTCAATTTAATAAGTTTTGAATGTAATTTGAAAGTATTCATTATTTGTAAAAGATAATTTTTATTGATACTATCAAAAGCAGCCTTGAAATCAATAAAAAGATGATGTATTTCAATGTTATACTCCATTGACTTCTCTAAAATCTGACGGAGACAAAATATCTGATCTTTTGTTGATTTTCCAGCACGGAATCTACATTAATATTTTCCTATTTGTGAGTCAACAAATGGTAACAGTTAGAGAAATCAAATTCTAGTTAGAATTTTATAAGTTATACAAAGACTACTGCCACTGTAGTTAGCAAATGTCATAGGATCTCTTTTTTTGTGAATTGGACACAAAATGTCAATATTCCAATCCGTTGGCATAATCTCAGAGTGCTAGTAATAAATTCAATTAAATTCCTCAATGAGGTAGGTTCACAATTATTTAGTAGTTCTGCTGAAATAATATCATGTCCCGAAGCCTTGTTATTCTTTGAGTTTTTAATTGAAGATCTGATCTCCTCACTAGTAGGAGCCTCAACTTCTATGCAACTTCTGAACTCAGGTGCAATTATTTCAACACCTTCACAATTTTCATTAAGAAGTTCTTTAAAATGTTCTTGCCCTCGCCTTAAAATGTCTTGTTTATCAGTAATAATTTCAACGAATTTGTGTTTGCGTAGCCTAAAGGTCTGTTTAAAGTTCAATCGACTACGGTTAATTTTCCGATAGAATGCTCTGCATTCATCAATGGATTTCAGATGTCTACTTTAAACACTTTTTCATCAAAGACATCAAAGATGTATATATATAGTTGTACATGGCAGCGAATA
>NC_092208.1:62228723-62233662 GCF_043381705.1 Parasteatoda tepidariorum
ATATATATATATAATATTTTGTGCCCTTTTTTCGTATACATAACTATTGCATAATGAAACTTTTTAAATACTACCTACCTATTATTTAAAATAAACTTAAAATATTTTTAAACTTATAAGATTGTTATTAGCTAAATATAATATTTTGTCTATTAATTTAGTTGGGAAACAAATATTAATGACTGCTACACACCTTGTTATTTGAAGTGGTTCGATATATTTTTAATTAAATTGCATGAAATATTAGAAACATGGCTTTAAAGAGATAAAACAGTTACTATTATTAAAACAATTAATTTTTTTAGCATTACCAATATATTTTTAAATGCATAATTATATTTTAATTTGGACCAATATATTTCACCAATATTACCAATATATTTGAATTTGTTTAAATTTTTAACATCTAAATAAAATCATTTTAATTTTTAAAACTCCACCTTATCATATAAGCTTTAACAAAAATAGTTTATCAGGTTTTAAGAAACACATAACTTTTATCCTACTCAATTGGTTTCTCTATAAGTATTGTCGACAGTTACGAAGATGTATATTCTACCCAAGAAAATAGGATTGGATCAAAAAAAAAAAAAAAAAAAAAAAAAAAAAAAAAAAAAAAAAAAAAAAAAAAANGAAAAGAAAGAGAATTTATTTAAGAAATTAATCGAATTCCTTTAGTATAAAAAGAACTTTTATCCTTTTAGTGCTTTATTGCAAAGTAGTATGGTTTGTTCCGTTTATACTCTGACTGGAAAACCCCATTCAGAGAGATCAGAGCCAAGAAAATGCCTCGTGTAACAGTTACCGCTATTGTTGGTTTTATCCTAAAGAGTTAGCAATTTAGATAATAGTTCTCAAAGGTTTAATTTACATTAAGGAAAAATAAGCTGAACATTCTTCGTAGAATTTTTTTGTCTTCCTTGAAAATTCAAAAGGTTCTTTATTTATATTGAATACCACCAGAAGTAATGCTATTTAATTGCTGGATAAATAAAGTACTGATTTTTACTCTTTAATTGCAATTAGCTTTTACTTCAAAGTTATTTTTTTGCTTTGGAGCTAAAAATTGCTTTAATCTAATGCATTATTTTTTTTCAATGAATTTTTATTACTTTTCGTTTAAGAGCATTGCAGAAGAATAATTAAGGTTTTTTATTTTATTTATTAGGAGAAAAGTGACAAATTTATGCTATTTTGAATAAATATTTGTCTAAGCTAGTATTTCCTCTTAAATATAAAAACCATTGCTAATTATCGAAAAAAAGATCTGCAGAGAAAAATAGTATGGTAACAACTATCAGAATATGTTAAAGTTTGTCATGATTCCGGCTCTATGGAAACACCAAAAAGCTCGATAATTTTTACTGAATCACTTTGGTAATTATTTTGGTAAAATTAACAATAAAATATGGTTTTATAATGTGTGATAAAATTTGGTAAACGTGGTAAAATTGGGTTATTTTACAATGATAATAACCATTATTCCATAATAATTATTGGAATAATAACCTTCTTCTGGTTAACTCTATTTTTCAGTTTTGCAATTTCTACTAAATCTGTGGTAATAAGCTCTATAATTTTGTAAACCTGATTTTCTGGTTAACCTTGACAATATTGAGGAAAAAATTGGTAAATGAAATGTTATTATGGTAATAGGTGACACGGTAATAGTGTGGTAGTGATACCAGAATTATTTTTAACCTTGTACTTACTCAATACTATCTAAAAATGGGTAATAACAATGCATCTTTCACAAATTTGTTAAAATGTCTTGAAGCTAGTTTAGTTTAAGAAAGATAAGCACCAATTTGATTGAAAAATAGAAACAACCGGTTCACAATGCTGATAGCAATTTTTTTACAAATATGCCGTTGAACACCCTGGTTGTCAAACCGGGAATTACAAAAATTCTTTACTTATATATCTGTTGACAGTAAACTTGTTGAAACATAACTTAAAAATTTAAAACAATAAGGTTAACGACTCAAGAATAAGTTTCCGCAGAAATTTGAGATGGATACAAAAAATAATGTTAGTCTAAGGACCAACATTATTAGTTTAAATTTTATCAATCATCAATGTTTTACTGGTGTATGAATTTTCTAATAATAATTTTAAAAAAGTTAAATTACAAAATTAGTTTTGCAATTTCAGTAACTACTTCAAAGCTTACCTGGCCTCTTCTGACCAATATACGGCATCAAGACAGAACCGACTTTCATCAGAAAACATAATAGATCTTAACTCTGTCTTCCAGTGAACTCTTACTTGACACCACTCATATCGTAACGGCAGTGATTTAGAGTGAGTTTAATACAAGCTACAGGGAGTCTCGCTCGGAGCTGGGCTTGAAATAGCCGATGTGTAACAGTTTGTTGTGTCGCTGCAGTGCCAACTGCACCTCGAATTTCTTGTGCAGACGCAGTACTGTGCCCCACAGCCATACTCTGTATACGATTATCTTCCCTTTGAGTAGTGCTGCGTTCCGCCCAGAACCCGGTATTTTTGAAGCTTCCTTTCCCTTGACAACTGCTGCCAACAATCATGAAAAAGGGATATATTTCTCCCGATCATTCTGCAATATAGCGGAAAGACAATCCACCTTCTCGCAGCCCTATTACTCGACCACATTCAAAATCAGTACGCTGTTGATAATGGCTTCTTCGTTTTCTTAAAGAAATTTTCGACTAACAGAATTTCACCGTGTCAAAATTTAACGAAAAATAACTTTGACGAACTGTAGAACACGTATTTAAAGCAAACCTGATTTGCATGTTCAGAGTGGCACTACTGGAGCCAACCTTATAAGCCGAATGCGAAATTTCAATAAATATCACCTTTTAGATGTATAAACAAGCATATACTAAATTGGTTTTATCTAGCACAACTCCTTCTTGGTGTGATTTTTCTCCCGTCAGGTTAATTCGAATATGTAAAATAAAATCAATATCAGTAAAGATAATTTAAATACAAAAGAAACTAAATAATTGCCCATATTTTTAGAAAATGGTTTTAGTTTGGGCTTGTGAACATCAATTTTACTTTTTATGTATTTAAAATATCTAAATTATCTTTTTTATTCAAATTGATTTTCCTTTACAATATATTTTTTTTTTAATAAAAGTCAGATAGTTAAAAAAAAATTTTCGTACAAACTTACAATTATTTTATAATTTTTTTATAATTTTATTTTATAATTTTCTTATAATTTTATTTTATAATTTTCTTATAATTTTATTTTATAATTTATTGAAAAATTACCTTAAAGGAAAAAAAAAATCTTTGCTTTATTCCACTTCCATTTAACCAACATCAGTCAAAACTAAACAAAAAAAAAATTCTGTACGTAAGAAAGAAAAGAATTACTGTAGAAAAAAAATACTTTTAGTTGCTTTGGCTACAAACAAAGCAAACTCGTAGTTTTGTCAAAAACATTTCTATGCAACCGCCTGTTTTAAAAGATATGGTTCGTAATCCTGGGATTATAATGCTGTGGACCTTTAATCCCTCTTGTAAAATCTGATTTGATCCCTTAAAACAACAGCATAGCCAATGATTCTGAGAAAAACAAGCTTTAAATATAAAAAAAATTCATACTTTGCATTGTAAAACAAATTTTCTTTTATTTATTTTGGTGTAAATCAATTTGTAACTGTCATATACTTCTTCAACCTAATCTCTGACGCATTTTAGCTTACACTGTGTTTTAAGGCATTTTAAAGGTTAAATTATGTTTATTCTTATAAATATTTATTTTAAATATTAAATTGCTTTTTTAGTAATAAAGTGTTGTTGTTACCGCTTAATAAAAGTAATTTTCGCAATGCATTAACATTGAAAATGTTCTTCAAAGGAAAATGATGATAAAGAGGAATTACGCAAATTTATAATCTAGTGAGTTTTAAGTGTATACATCATTACGGGTAAATCTATTTTCTTTATATAAGTTATTGAAATCATTCTCATTATATTTTTTAAAAAAAGGATTGCATTTCCATTATGTTAATAAAAGCCTACACTTAAAAAACGCTTTTATTTATTTTATTTTATTTTTGGCTAATGTTGTTTCTTTCGAGACATTTTAAATAGATGTACTCTATGCTTTTAGCAGATAAGAGACTTTTGTCTTAGAATAAGTTTACCTTTTTCAGAAGCTCAAAAGCCTCACAAAAACTGCCCGAATTAATAACAAAAGAAATTTTAACAATTTCAAACCTTGCGGGACATATATGTCCCTAGCGACTGCTGAGTCAAATATATTATATTTTAAGATCAGATTTGAATATTACAGTCTATTAGGATGATTAGCACCACGTGTAAAACTGTCATGGCGACAGAGCACTGAAGAAATAACGTTTGTGAAGATTTGTGTGAAAATTAATTCACTTTTACAATGTTTTGAACCATAATTTCTATGATTTGGAAAGTGTATCATACAAAAACAATAAAAACATTATCTTGCTGGGATGCATATGTCCCAGTAGTCTTTTGCTATTAGTGACATCAGCGTCCCAAGGCCTAACAGCAAGAAGTAAGTATAGATTTAAAAAATAAAAATAAAAACTTATTAGTAATGATCTGATCGTATAATAATATAATATATCTCTTTATTGATAATATATATATATATATATATATATAGCAATATAAATAAATACAAAAAAACACGAAGAAAATTAAGAAAAACAATAAATTTCATTTATTGCGCATAAGCTGCAAGTGAGCAGAACTCATTAGATAAGTTCAAAATGAAGATAAAACAAAGGAAAATTACACACATATGAACAAAAAAAGGGGGGAGGAAAATAATAATAAAAAAAATAACAAAGGATAAGAACTAGTACAGTGCCTGGCATACAGGAAGTCCCATGAATATGCATTAAATGAATGGTGAGTTGTTCAGGGTGTGAACTCAATAATGATCCTAAAAATATGATTA
>NC_092208.1:62234174-62255902 GCF_043381705.1 Parasteatoda tepidariorum
TATATATATTAATTTGTGAATATTTTTTTAAACATTTCATAATAATTTTTTTTTCTCCTTTGGGAAAATTTTTTTACAACTAAACGGAATATTAATTTAAATAGCTCTTCAATTATCATCTAAAACATTCATTGCAAGCCTTAAAAAATAAAGTTATTTATATCACATCACTTTATGATAAATTCAAAATATAATAGAATTATGGTTAATAAAATGACTACTAAATCGATGTATTAATTACATAAGACTCCAGAGTGCTTTTATGCAGAAGATTATTCATATTTATTACTTTAGCATAAAATGTTTTTAAACTCTTTTTTTTATTTTGATTTAATTATATTAACTTAGTTAAGAAACATTTGGCACATGTCTTTTCCAAAGTTTTCTATTCATCTTTTATTACTTGATTTTTTCGGTGCCAATAATTATCAAAAGCTTAAATTCAGCATAAATACAATTAACATCCTAATTCTTTTTTTATTTTCTTTCATTAAATACCATCGCAATAAGAGGTTTTTGATGCTTGCTGAACTTCGCTAAACATTAATTATACTTCATTTTTGTTTTAAATTAAATAAATAATTGGCTATTATAAAATAAATAATTAATTGGCTATTTAGGATTTACGATTAAATTTTTTAACAGAACTTTTTAACACTTTTTTTATTTTCCAAAATTAAATTATTCAACAAAGTTATTTATACATTGGGCAGTTTGGATAATTATGTATTATAAACGAAAGTTAAATTATAGCAATTATTAATACAATTTTAGAGCAGCATTTACTGCAATTTTTAAATTTAAATATTGTTGTAAATAAAAAGTTGTAGAATTACTTCAAATGAATATAATGCACAAATTTTCATTAAATACACTACTGTAGTATTGAACAATGAATTTTACTGAATAAACCGTTTCTATGATATGATATAAAGTAGGGGAAAGTTGGACAAAACGGGATGCCATTATTGTTTTCATTTACTACAGAAAATCTGTTAAAGAGAACTACAAATTATTTTTTCAATAGCTACATCACTTATTGAAGCACAGAAAAAACATATTTTAAACTCATTTTAATAACTGTGAAGTAGGAAAAAAACTAATTTTCCAAACTCTTACATATCCCGTTTTATCATACCTGGGTCGGACAAAAAGGGATAGGGTTTACAATGTTTAATATTTTGTGTAAAACTAACTAAAAACATAATTAATTGACAGAAAACTGTAAAGCAAAATTTCTAAAAATTTTATTTATATGGGATTTTATTGCTTCTAACATTTTTATATACTGTTGTTTTATAATTAAGTGCACAAAAATTCTGATGCTACATAAGTTTTTAAAGATTTTATGAGTTTTCAATCATGAACACTTATTCCATAATTTTCATTCTCGAGATGCGTCTGGTGCCCTTAAGAGGTATTTCTTAGCAGTCCTTTCTTCAATTCTCTTGGTTCATTCTTGTAGTTTAATCATCCTTTCTTTTTCTTCCATTTATAATTCACTTTTAAATGGAGATGATGTTATTACTGCAGTTTTCATCTTTCTCTTATCAGTCATTTTTTCTGGGAGCCGTCCTTTTACTTGAGGTACATGTACAACACACTTTGGAAGGATGGAAAAGGGTAGCTTAGGTCGATAACAAGAGAGTAATAATCCTAAAACTGCACACATCAGTCTGGTGTTCAATGCCTGGAAGTTCTTGCTGCTAAATCAGTGGTGACAGACAATGCAAACAGATGATCTGGAATTGTAAGGACTTATACCAGTTTTACTAAACCCTTTAATGGTAGTTTCTGCAACGGCTGCCCGTGAGTAGGCTGCGTTGAACAGTTTTGTAACCTCGTAAATTATAACGCACCTACCTGGATGGTTGAACAGCCACTTTCGAACTTCTTGTTCGTAATGCGCGCTCAGTGGAGCCATGAAACTGATATCCAGGGACTGAAGGCGATGAGTTGTATGTGGGGGGGAAGGCCATTTTTTCCCCTGTCTTAAAATTATGCTTAATATTGTTTCTCTCAGCTAACTCAAATGCTAGCATTCGTATACCCGCTAGAATTATACCAAATAATCTCTCTTCTAGAGCCAATACATGCTCACGCGTTTGTTCTTGTTCAGCTTTGAATACTGTCTCTTATCTGTCCAACTTTTTCACTGCTGCCAATCCAGGGATCAATGTATTTGTACGAGCCTTTTTTACCTTTCTTTCAATATAGTAATAATAATATAGTAAAAGTATTAGGTCAACAAATAAATAGGTGGATAAAACGGGATATAAAAAAACTCTATCCCGTTTTATCCAACTCATAAGTATCCCGTTTTGTCAGACTCAGACACTTTTCAAAGCAAACATGGCTGCTGCCTAAAAGTGAAAGAAAAATTCGATTGACTAGACATGAGAATACTCGTTAATAAATGCTTCATCAAATGTAATACTCACTGGAATTGTGATCCTATATATATAGGCAGTACAATGTGAAAAACAACGCACGTAGTTGTTGAAAGTGGCAAAAAAATGGAGTAAAAAAGTTCTGACACCTACAACTTTCTATCAACTAGTGATCTCGAGACGGTACGCACTGAAAATGATGTAATCACAGTCAAATAACAAGTTTTTGTCGTCGTCCGCTAGATAGCTGCAATAGTCTGGTCCCTAGGCCGTGTATCCCGTTTTGTCCGACTATCCCGTTTTATCCAACTCTCCCCTATCTACCAACCTTTAGTACAATTAGTAAAATTTATCACACATTATAAAACCTTATATTTTTTTTAATTTTGTCAAAATCAATACCAAAAGTAAAAATTACTTATCTTTTTAATGCTCTCATAAATCCAGAAGCACAATGAATATTTTGATATTCCAGTAGATTTGATCATGCTTTTTTTAGTTTATTTATGGGTTTTCATGGTTTTCTTCAGCATGTAATGCAAGTGTGGGTGAGTTTGATACAGCTTGATACAGTACAGCTTGATACAGTACAGCTTGATACAGTAGATAAGCTTGATACAGTAGTTCCCTTGTCTTTTGATTTACATGCAGTTCGGAAGTTGATCAATGAGGTAGCCAAGAATCCAATATATTTTTTACATTAGGACAAATCTTATTTTCAAACAACTGTTGTTTAATACAAAAACTTTAGATATTTCTTATTTGTAGTCCAAATTAATTTTTCGCAATAACAAAGCTGTTGAATTGAGAATTTCTATCAATCGATTAAGACAGAAAGACGCGTTGATGGAAGACTTTTATAAGAGATGATCTTATTATTTATTCCTTGTTTAAAAATTTTAGAAGCCACGGAACGAAGACGTCAAACTCAATCTAAAAGTACTCCTCTTTTAGTGTATGCCGTAAAACTTCAGAAAATAAAATTAGGGCACAAATTAAATTTGTGTTTTATCCAAAGTAAACAAAATAATAAAATTGCTCTCTCTCTCTCTGAGAAATGATTTCTCGAAAAACTGGAAAGACATTTCAACTTTGATAAACAAAACATTTTTTTTTTAAACAAAGCAATTTTTTAAATATAACAAGACTTTTGCAGGAGAATAACAGATAAAATGTAGATATATCTTCGGTATTTTTATAAAGTGCAGGCAGCTATTACAAGAAACTAGAACGTATTTGTTATTGTTTTAAAACACAGCGAATCCTAGGAATCTTCACTTGCGCTTCAGATTGCTTTTGATTTTCACGAATCAAGTAAAACTCAAAATGCTTACTAGACTAACTGAAGCATGCCAACTCTTTCATTCAAAATATTTTCTCTTTCTTTATATTTTTTTGAAGAAAAAAAGTCATGCGAAATATTCTGACTGCACAAGTGCAATTTGTTATTCAAAATGTGAGCAACTATTTTTTCCAAATCTCTTTCTTTCGCTAAATGAATGTGTATCATATGTCCCCAAAACGTTTTATGACATTTGTTTTCTTAATTTCGTGTTAGGCAAAGGTTACAATAAAATTAGGACACAAATGAAGTTCTTTTTTTATCCAAAGTAAACAAAATAATAAAATTCTTCTCTCTCTCTTCCTCTGAGAAATATTTCCTTGTGGAACTAGAAAGACGTTTTTAACACTTTGATAAATAAATAATCTTCTTAAATATATATATATATATATATATATTAATTTGCAAAATTTTTTCAAGCATATCTTAATAATTTTTTTTTCTTCTCCTTTGGGAAATATTTTTTCTAACGAAGCCCAATATTAATTTAATATTAATGTTAATTCAATTGATAAATTTATTCAGAGTAAGTAAAGCTGCATTACTGATTGCGGCTACCATTAAAATCTACGTTCACCTAGATCTAACTTAATTTTTTAATATTATTAATAAGTGCAATACAAATTAGAACGCAAATTTATATAATTATTCTGTAAGTTTTCGACTTATTTTAATCATTTTATTACAATGTAAGGATTTTTCTAAGGTGTCTTAATAAAAAGTAATATAGCTAAAAATGTTAATTTCAAATGATGTTTCACTGCTATAGTAATTATTTTTGATTCTTCAAACATTAAAAACTTTAATGAATAAAATTAGAAACGGCTTTTAACTTTTTTTGTTATTTACGTAATATATATCGTTAAAAAAAGTTAAAATATGTTTCAATTATCTGAAAATACTACATTTTTATTATATTTTCTGCAAGTTCAATTTATTTAAGTTTTTAAAATAATGTTTCTCAAAAGCTTAACAACTATTCGTTCAAAAGACAACTTCTTTTGGAAAATATAATTATGTTAGAACGTTTTCAACTTTTAATTTTTATGTTGAATTTTTATTTAAAATTCCTAAATTCATTATATTATTGCGGTTATATTATATTTGTATTTTGAAGCAATATAATACTTTAAAATACTTTAAATCTTAGATAAATTAAACTCTTCGTTTTTCCTTATGTAATTTCAATCTCAAGAGTTTGAAAATTCTTTTCTTCAAAATATCTACTAATTCAAAACTAAACATGCATTGAAAATGTTTTAATTTACTTTTCTACTAATATAATCTGTAAAACTTTTAAATTTGTTTTAAAAATTTAGGTTTTCATCAGGTAGAATGAGTATCAGATACTATGTGAAAAAACATTCGAATAATTCTTCAATTATAAATATTTTATGATTGCTTTTATTAAGCATAGATTGCTTTTATTATAGCAATTTTTTAATAATATTTATAAACGCATAATGTATAAATATTATCTCGCGAACAATACTTTCTATTTCTTTTTAAATCTTAAAACAACTGTAATTTTTTCTATAAACACATTTAATTACATTACTCACTATTTATTATTTCTGTCTTCAAAAAATGCTCAAAACGTCAAAAAAAAGTTTTAATTATGAACTGCATTTCTCTTTGAAAAATTGTTCGTTTGTCTTTAAAATATAATACACAATCCCACTAAATATCCAACTTTCAAGTAAAAATGTTTTATTATCAAAGTAAGAACGAAGAACAGAAAAAATAAATAAAATTTCATTTATTTTTAAAGCTATTTATAATAATTATCATTATATTTCAAATTAAATATTATGCGTTTTCTAAAGTTAAGTTTTTTTCATTTTGAAAATGGTTCACAATGCAATTTAAAATGCAATTATCCGTAAAGTACATCGCCTGAAATCAGCAAGAGAGCTATATAGATTATTTTTTAAATTTATCAGACTACAATAAAAAACTAAAAAAAAGGGGAAAAAATACAACACAGAAATAAACTAAACAAAAAACTTATGTCTCATTACTTTTTTAATTATTATCAGCTTAAACTGAATAAAATAATTACAAAACAACATTTTTTTGTAGTAAAGACAAAATAAATCACAAAAAAGAAGAAAAAACATTCAATTTATTTGCTTAAAATAAGTGCGTGCTTAGTTTTGTCAAAACATTTTTATTCAGCCGCCTGTTTTTAAAGATATGGTTTATAATCCTCTGATTACAATGCAGTAGGCTTTTAATCCTTTTTGTAAAATCTGATTTGATCCCTTAAAACTTGAGCATAGGTAATGATGTAGGAAAAAAAAAATTGTATATTTTTCTCTTTGGTAACGCATTTTGTGAAATTTGTTATCTTTTACTTGTATTTTTTTAAATAATTCGTAGCTGACATGTATTTCTTAGATATATCTTTTGTGTGTTTTATTTTCTTTGTAATTTTCTTTGCCTGCGTAACACGAAATTATAATTATAATAACTATTTGTTGCATTCGCATGTTGGATAACTTTATGAGATCAAACAAGTTTCAAAGCCTTGCTATTTCCTAAATTTTTGAGAAATAATTGTTATATTAATTCTTGAAACGATTTGCACTGAAAATTTAAAATGACTTTTTAGAAAGAAAATATGAGAAATCACAATGATTCAGACATTCTTTTATTTAAAAAAAAATCTCTATTGGAAAAGTTATTCGTAATTTCTTTTTATAAAACAATTTTTTTTTTTTATTTATAAAGTATATTTATAAATGCCAAGAAATTTAACTATGTTTTTGTGTTCAATTGTTTTATAAATTACTTTTGATTCATAATTTTGTGCTAAATTAGTAATTTTCTATTAGAATTATTCTTAAACTTATAAACTTATTTTATCATAAAATTTCTACTTTCTAAACCAGTTATATTTTTGTATAGAACTCTTCCTAAATATTTAACACCAAATAAATTATTGTAAATATCGATTCCAATTTACATATTATATTGGCCAAACTATTAAAACTATTTCACGCTGCTTTTAAACTTGAACATGAAGGTCTGGTAAAAATAAAGAATTTTTGAAATAGAATATAACACTATAAACTCTACTATCCACTTAACCTGATATCTAAAATCCAAACATTTATTGATACTAGGGATATGTTCTTATTTCTTTGAAGTGTTTTATGTTCTCCTGGAATATGAAAAGGGGTATCTATCTATGTATATATACGAAGATGCCAACTTGCTCCGGACTGCAAATGCATATTTTAAAGTGGTAGTTTATCAATTATGATTCTTGGTTTAGTAAATTTTTAGTCACCACTATTTCTAAATAATTCGTAGGCTGATATAATTCACCACTTTATAGAACTTATGTCATGCACCTCTTAAAAAGCAAGCAAAATTAGTCAAATATTTGCAAAATTTACTTTGTAGTTATTTACCGTATTTTTAATTATTTTGGNAGTTAAAAAAGCGGAAATCCGCTAAAAAGCGGAAAAATCTCATCCCTGACTATTGTATTGATATATTTTGCTTTGGCTATATTGATACAATATTAGTAAGCACTCTTTTTTGCGGATATAATCGTGTGGGCTGATGAAAAGATTATATCCTCTATTTTCCGGGCTTTTTTTAAAAAATTTCATCCTTTTTTTTAAAAAATTTTTTTAAATCAGATGTTTTTTATTTTCTTCATTATTATTTCCTCCCCCCTTTTGTATATATCTATAATTTTCCTTTGTTTTATCTTCATTTTGTTTTATCTTCACTTCGTTTTATCTTCACTTGATAAGCTACAATAAGCTACTGGGTAAAAATGATTCGGGAATTCCAAACTTTGAAAGATAATAACCAAATCATAAGATTTAAATATAAACGTGGATTAATTAAGCCAAATTATTAAGATTTTATTAATCATTAAGATTACGCGCCAAATCATTAAGATTTACACAGTTGCCAAATGATTTTTGCAACTGTGTAAATCCTAATGCAATAAATTCATTCTATTCTTTCTTTTCAATTTATCGTTTTACATAAAGAATCTATAAACTCAGGAACAAGGAGTTGTTAGAGTCAAGTATGAAAAGTTTTCTCTCAATTACAGTAAAAGAATGTTTACATAAATACACAGTTAATTTGCATCCATTGTTTGAACAATAAACGTTAGATCCATTACCTAAGTATTGTCTATTTAATTTGTAGTTTAAATTTAATGATATTAATAAAGTCTACTGTTATACCTTACGCAAATTAATGTAAAGCTAATATTTAATTTTATTTTAGTAAAATCTAAATATGATACTATTTGAAACAAATCCTCTTAAAGAAAGTCTCAAATTGAGTCTCCTATTTGGAAATATACCGACAAAATTTCTTTTGAAAAGACGTAATTTACGACAAGTGTGGTATTAGAGTCAGTGAAGCTATTTCAACATCACACATAGTTTCGGAATAAAGAGAAAGTAAAGAGATTACCAATTAAAAGCTCGATAACTGCAAGACCTGGTTGTTTTATATGACAGAAATGAGCTTTCTTTGGGGAAAAAGGCGCAGTAATTTTGCCCACAGCTCCACCAAAAAGGTTGAAGTTGGAAGAACTTATAACACAAGGCGCCAAAATTAGTGTCAGTTTAACGCCATATCAATTGTCTCCCCCTTAAAGCAGAAGGACTTAATAAAGGGAAATGGATTTTTCCTGAGACTTTCATTGTTGGAGGTGGCAGCAGATGTTTTGAAATTACGTTACGATACATTCTTCCTAAGAAGAAAAGGAATTTTTGTGTTTAGAATTGGAAACATATCGTTCCGAAAATGTTTTCGCTGTTGCTTTTCATGAGCAATTTCGAGGCGACTTTAAGAACAAAACATTCTGCTGTTGTTTGTGGGAAAACTTTCTGCGTTGATTCTTAAGATTCTTTATGTTTATGTCTACCAATCGAGTTCACCATCCTGCTACAAAAATTACATAAAATACTTGTATTTTGTTGAAGAGATTTGGGATTTAAACCGAATAACGAAACTAATTTAGTAATATTTCTTGGAAAAATAAAAATAAAGTTATTTTTTACTATGAATAACATTTATAATAAGTGTACAAGCCAAATCATTAGAAACTGTGAGTTAGTTTCAATCTTAATAAGATGTCAAGTTGAAATACCGGTTAGTTGCAATTCACAACTCAACTTGTATCTTGTTGAAATAAGTTGAATACTACTATTGTGTTAGGAACAACTCGTTACTAGATATAGTTATTTATGATACGTAAAGTGATTAAACTCAAGTTTAACTTCATTTTTCTCATTCCGAAAGTTAGCTACACGACACTTGTGGAAGTTAAATTAAGATTGTTCCAAAGGGGTTTTCGCAAGATTCGAATTAAATGGAGAATTAATTAATTTATTCATTTCAACCAAAAAATTGAGCATGACAGTTTATAGTTCAGGGTTAGTAAAAATGTAATATTGCATGAAAAAATGATGCGTTCTTATTTTTTGAGCATTATTTTAAAAATAGTGAAAGTTTGTCTCGCAAATCATTTGATGTTTTGAGTTAGTTTCAGTTTTAATGAACTACTAAATTGAAAAATACTAGTTAGTTGCAACTCAACTTGTTTCATGGTGACTCAAGTTGAGTAGAGTAAGTTAAAATGCAACACTGCACGAAAAAATGACGCGTTCTTATTCTTTTTAACACTATTCTGAAAATAGTGAAATTTAGGTTTGGAATTTCGTAAGAAGTATGGTCGAAATATTGATTTTACTTCATCAACTGTAATGAGATTTCATGAAAAATTCTAGTAGATTGGATCAATTCGGGATGCTAAACAGACTGACCGTCCAATACACACGTTGAAACATGTGGTGTTAACAAAACTATGTGATATGCCATACAACTTGTTAAAAAATCCAATTACTACATGAGTCATTTTCTAGTTGTGTATTTACTCGTTTTTGTGATCGGAATTCGAACCCTAAATCATAATATTTAACGCCCCTGGATTTATTTCAATGGAGTTACTTAAAGACGAAGGTTTATACTGACAAGTTCACATTCTCCAGTGAATTGATGAAAACGATTCAACTTTCAGCAATGGAATTTAGTCACATTTATGCAAAATAGGCTTGGAAAATTTAGATAAAAATTGCGTATGTACCAGTAATGCCATGGTGGTCATTTTCAATACGTAACAGCATTCTATGCACTTTATGATTCAATAAAATATTTATATAATGGGGAAAAAACAGTGTTTTCTATAGAATTCGAATTTTGATTAAATTTTTGGACATCCCATAACTTAGTAAAGCCTATGTCGGACTTAATTATAATTTAAAAAATTTGTAACCTTTTTCTATTACTGATGTGTCACTTATTATTTTGCTTCCAACAGTCAGTCATGTGATGCTCTTCACTGTGTAAGAACATCGTGTGGAACTCAAGTTTGTACGAGTGAAGTTCAAACTCAACGCATAGTGAAGCTCCTGTTGAACATTATTTCTTTTTTCAATGTAAACCCTGAGCTACACAATACTTACACTGAGAAAAAAAGTATGGTCAAAACTGACTCATTTATTACGTTTCTGGTTCTATGAGAGCACAAGAAATCTTGGTAATTTTGACTGAATCGCTTTGGTAATGATTTTCATAAAATTAACAATAAAATATGATTTTATAATGTTTGTAAAGCACGGTATCAAAACCACTTATTCAGTTAAGTTTGCTTTCGGTTTTACTTTATTGTATACTAAATATGTAGTAATAAGAAATATAACTCTGGAAACTAGATTTTCAGTAAACCGTTACCATAAGGCGGAAACATTTTGAAATGATTGGTTTAAATGCACTTTATTTCAGTTTTAATAATCAGAATCATGCTTTTTTTTTCAGAAATCTGATTTTCATAGAATACGATAATTGTACCAGAATCATTCTCTTCGTTTATATTCAACTTAATAGAAAAAATTATTCAACTCAAGTTGAGTTTTATTTTTTAATATAGTATATCACGATACTAGTAAGAAATTTAAATAGTATATTGTTGAACTAACTATTGCTGAACTAACTAAGTTGAACTATACTATGGCACCAAGACACAGAATCACGATATAATAAAACTATTTAAACTGAAAAAATGTTCGAATCTATTCAAATTTAATTATTTAATTCCACTTAATAACTCGATACTAATAAACGTAAAAGCCATTGTACTACACAATTTTAATTTTTTTATTTATAATCTAGTAATTAATTATACAAAAATATTAAAATAATGGAAATAAGGCTTACCTAAAGCTGGCCATTCTTATTTTGCTTCAGTTAACCAAATACATGACTCGATTACCTAACTTGCAACTTGACATGGCAATTTGAAAGACATGGAGATGAAATTTATATTTATAATTTTGGTTCAAGCTATATGTTGCACACTATTGATAACATATTGATATTGACTTAAAATAAAACATGGCTCAACTTAACATTAAATTTTTTATAACACTTAAAAGCAAACTGAACGACATACTGGTCAATTTTTTAGTAATTTACTGTTAATTGAAATCATTTATTGAGAGCATCTAAATAATTAAAGTGTGCTAGTCAGGCTTTGGGGTATCACTCAACTTTCGAAATAAGACTTTTAGACACAGATTAACTATCAGTATAAGCAACAAGTAGCAATACACTCCTAATTTGTTATATTTAATACCTTTGAAGGTATTTGGACAAGCCGAACACGTCTGCTGACCATAATCAATGATTCTTTACGTCATCACCATGGTTGTTAAAAGATAAGATCTTGAAGAAGTAGTGTTCGTAGTATGTGATATTATACTTTGTATCTGAGTTTTGTTTACTGCAGCAACAGAAATTCCCCTGGAGTTAATATCCCTTCAATTTTAAATTTTATTAATCAATATATATAGGAAAGCTTTAGTTAAATTATTTTTACGTGTTTTTCTAAAATGTGTGTCATAAATTACTTAGTGAATCTGTATTTTAATTTAAATGTAAATGATATAATAATACTTAGTTATCGATGATTTTTAATAATACCAAAGTATATAAAATTATTTTAACTAATACTGCTCTTAATAAAAGTAGTTTGTTTCAACAATTGTAATTTTCTTTCTACTAAAAAACAATTCTCTTGGAATTGTCCTTTTTTGATTTTTCATACAATACATGTATTAAAATTTTGTATAATTGCACTGAAAAACAGTTTGATCAAAACTACCAAAATATGCAAACGTTAACGACGTTTTTGTCTTTAAGAAAAGCTCGGTAAATTTAACCAGAGGTCTTTAGTAATAATTTTGGTAAAACTGGCTATAAAATATAGTTTTATAACTTAAAAAGTTTTATTAATGTGATAAAATTCAGTAATATCGTCATTATACCTTAGAGCATGACATAAAAACATTTTGTTCCATTAAATTTATTTTCGGTGCTATATTTTTTACTAAATGCATATTAATAAGAACAATAATTTCGAAAACCGGAATTCCTGGTAAACCGTTACCATATAAATGTAACAATTATCTAATGAATCGTTTAATATCGCCAGTTTTGGTTGTATTATCCAAAATTATGTTTTTTTAATAAATAAAAAAATTTAAAAAAGCATGATTGCCATTACTATACAGTTCAGTAATATTTCCGGAATTTCTTTCTTTATGTGTATTTTTGTTTTCCAGTTAAAAACATAGTTTTTTTACTATGCCTTTTCATTACTATAAATACAAATGATGTAATGCATATTTCTTGATGTTTCTCATAATAGGAAAGTATATAAAGATTTCTTTTAACAATAGTACTTTGTAGCCTCAATTGAAATTGTGATAAAACTACCGAACTATATGATGGTATCATTTCTGAAGGAAATTTAATCATAATTCTGGTTAATAAAACCATATTACGGTATTAATACAATTTATTCGGTAATTTTTGCTTTCACGTGGTAACAGTTTACATTCAATTCTGGTTTTTCAAAATTATGAATCTTATCACCACACATTTAATAAAAAATACAATACTAAAAAGTATATTTCACAGAAAAAATTTTTATGCTATACTCTAAGAAACTACGATAAATATACCAATATTTACGGCATTTACCGAATTTTATCACATATTATGAAAGTGGATTTTATTATTAGTTTTACAAAACTATTGCCAGAGTGATTCGGTAAAAATTACCGTGCTTTTTATGGCAAAAAAACGGTAAATTTTATCATATTCCGATAGTTTTAACCATACTTGTTTTTTCTGTGTAGTTCCTAGATTTATAATTTGATTTTTTTTATTAATTTGCTGAATTATCCCATAATTGCGTCTATTACCATGGTCTAAACTTCAAATCCTTATTATGCCCCTCCTTTAATATAAATGTCACAATATATTTATAGAGGTTTCTTAGTAATATAAAAGTATATGCTCTTAACATAAGAGCAAAAAAATGATCGTAAACTCATTTTAAGAAAAGGTTGAACTCAATAGTTCGCTTAGACGCAAAACATAAAAAAATCCATTTCAGACACATATTGGCTTGCGATAAAGCGAAAAACGTGCATTTTGGAGCCGTGTCAAACATCAGCTGTCGAAAGACAAAGTCCCTCTTCAAAAAGTTTGGAAGAAGAAGGTCAAGATGTCGATTCGATATCTTGGTGAGATGTAGGAATGCACTGTTTGGCCCCCAAACTTTAAAACATTATCACATCATCACATATTATATCACATAATATTACATTATCACATATTATAAAATCAGATTTTATGGTTAGTTCTACAAAATTATTGCCAGAGTGCTTCGGTAAAAAGTACCGAGTTTTAGTGTTTCCATAAAGACTATAACATGGTAAATTATACCATATTCTGAAAGTTTTGATCATACTTTTTTTTTCTCTGTGTACGAAGCTATGCTCCTGGAGTAGTAATTTGATCTTTTTTTTTTAATTCATTTGATCAAATTATCCTATAACTGTGCTTATTCCCATTGTGACGTAACTACCACTACGAAAATTATACATCAATTCACTGGTATATAAGACATGCTAACTTGATTCAATCACGAGATTTACTATCAATTTTAGATAGCAAGGACAACAAGGAAACTCCACAAGGATCATCATCTCATGATAAAAGGGTAAAGGGCCGTTCCGGCCTCAGGCACCCCGACCAGCCGACAGCACTAGACCAGACTAGACTCAATACGAGGTACCTTTTGATAGATAAAGGTTGGCATGATCTATAACTCCGCCCCCACATTGGTGACCTCCGGACGTGATTTGAACACACAGTAACGCCCACTTCGCAAAAATCTTGACAGTGACGTCCACTTCAATCTGGTAACGCCTACTTCGTTGGATGGTACACATTGAACAGTTGACTTGCTACTTGGGACTGCGATATCATCCCACTCCTCACGCTGTTGCTACTCAGTCTCGTCTCGATTAAACACAACGTCTGCCTGCATACACTCGACTGCTAATGGCAACACAGTAGCGACTACGACTGTGAAGTTAATACACCCGTCCCATTCAGCACTCAAAAGCTCGGTGACCTTAAAACCAGCTCTCCCGGTCTTTCACTAGTACAGCAACTAGTAGAATCCGTTCATCGAATTCTATCCCTGATAAAATTCTGGTGGGGGTGTATTGTAGCGTAACTACCACTACGAAAATTAAACATCAATTCACTGATATAAGACATGCTAACTTGATTCAATCACGAGGTACCTTTTGATAGATGAAAGGTTGGCATGATCGATAACTCCGCCACCACACCATGGTTTAAACATTAAATAGTTATTATACCTGTTCTTTAATATAAATATAAAGATCACAGTATATTTTTAGAAGTTTATTAATAGTGTATAACTCTTAAAGCAAAAATAAAAAAAAATGATCGTAAACGCATTTTAAGAAAAGGTTGAACTCAATAGTTCGCTTAGATACAAAATAAAAAAAATCTATTTTAGACACATATTGACGTGAGACAAAACAAAAAACGTGTACTTTGGAACCGTGTCAAACACCGGCTGTCGAAAAACAAAAGTCACTTTAAAAAAAAAAGCCCGGAAGCAGAAGGTCAAGAGGTCGATTCAATATCTTGGAGAGCGAACAACTGAAAGTTGTAGGAGGAATGTACCGTTTGCCAATTGATCAAGAGAAAAGAGAAAGTATTTTTCATAGGTACAGTCGCCAAAATTTACGGTCCTTATAATCCAAAGCTTTGACATAAATTTCTTTACGAGTGAAAAGAGAATGTAGAAGCTGCTGCAGTCTGTTTGGTATGCAATTCTGGGTGTGTGTCTGGAATATCTATTTGGAATAAGAAATTTCTTTCGGCGTATTACCGTCAGTGTTCGTCCTCTTCTATTTCCCTTTTTCTTTTATCTTTGCCTTCCTCTTTCTTTGCCTACATTTTTTTGCCTTTCCCTTTCAGTTTCATTCTTCCTTTTGAAGTTTTTTTCCTCGTCTTTTCCATAATAACATTCTGTGCAGAACTCCTTCTATTTTTTTCCTGATTTCTACGTTTCGCGATATTTTTGATCTCGGTACACTTTCCACGTCACTAGTTAAGTAAATATTTATAAAACAAATCAATTTCAGGGAAATTTTTTCCTTACGAAACCAAGTGAAAACTTAATATAAGTTATTTTTGTATTCTTTATTTTCTTTTAAAAGAAGGGCGAAAATAAAGAGGTTAGAAAAAAGTGTATTTTTTTTGAATAATGGGGATTTGAAGTAACCGCCAACACTTCAATTTTAAATTATGCTTACAATCGCACGATGTTGTAACGGATACTTGATAAAAGTGGTGCGATCGAAACTTTGTTTTCAACAAATATTGATTAGCATATTAAAGGTTGTATTATATAAGTGATGTTGAAATTTTCAGTTATTTTTTTTATTTTTAAATAACAATTGTAAAAACAGTGTTTTTTTAATTTTTAGAGGTAGAAAGGATTAACCTAAAATTTGCCCCAAAACTTGAAGCCTTTTATTTAGCAAGTAGGCAGCCATATTCAATTAGTATCAACCTGATATCATCTATTTTAGCAATTGAAATGCAGATATACTCAGAATATGATATTATATATTGAACATTTAGAAATGAAAGTAATATTTCAAGTAAATGGAGAAAACAAAATTCTGGTAAAATTATCGTTGATCATAGTAATGAGATTCCTGATTAAAAATCAATGTAACTCTTTTTAATAAAACAAAAATGTACGGTGTTTAAATCCTTTATTTGGTAATTTTTTATATCATATGATAACGGTTTGCAGACAATTCGGTTTTCAAAATTATACATATTAAGCATGTAAATTATACATATTATACATGTTTAGTAAAAAATAAAAGTAAAAGAAAATGAAATAATTCATTTAACTGAAAAATCGTTTTTATACCATACTCTAAAGTATCATGATAAAAGTGTCATATTTTACCACATTTACCAAATTTTATCACATATTATAAAACCATATTTTATTGTTAATTTTGAAAATTCAAAGCGCTTTGAAAGCATTACCAAAACACTTTAATAAAAATGTTCGAGCTTTTGACATTTCCAAAGATTCTGAAATATGGTACATTTTACCATATTCTGATAGTTTTGACAATACTTTCCTTTCTAAACGTGGAAACTAGAGAGTTTTCTTTTTTTTAAATTCCACTTTTCTTCCATTCTCATTTTCCCCCTTCTTATTTATGCTAACATTAGCTAAAGAACTCACAAAATATTTAATCTCAATACCCTTTGCCCATCACTAATCAAATCTCTCAAATGTCTTTTATATTTAAAATTCCTTACAATCAGGCAACAAAGGTTTGAATCCCATAGATAGTTGGTTGATTTGTTTATTGTTCTCGTCTCTCAGTGATAGAGCTGACTAAAAATATTTCTAGTCGTAGAAGTATAATGTTTTGAAATCCTATTCACATCAGAATAAATGTATAGTTTTTCCATAGAAAGAACTCCCCGCAACGGGAAGTCTAAGGTCGTCTGCTGCTATGGAAGCAAGAAATAGGCTCATTTCAAAGAGGGGAGCTTCTTCTCGCCTGCTTCCCTTACTCTCACTGACATGCACCAAAGCCTGTTTTAAATAATGACTCAACACGCCTACTTGAAATAGTTAAGCCTCGTAACAACCACATTTACTCCAAACGAATATAGAGGGGAGTTCTTTGCATAGCCAAACTAAAGAGAGTTTTCGTGGTATTACTCTGCCTGCAATGCAAACGTGGGTAAGTTTAAACTTACACACATGTTTAAGTTTTATTAGCTTACCCATTTTTTTGTTAACCCAAGTTAAAACTAAGAAGACTATCTCGAATGGGAATTTTTTCCAATGTTTGATCCTCGAGTTTCTTTTTCTTTTCTTTTTTTTGCTGTTGTTAATTGTGAAAACTCTATATCACTTTCAGTTTGAAACTTTGATTGAAATTAGCTTTGCTGCGTCGTCAATGGGCTAATATAAAGTACGATAACAAATATCCAAGACTTGAAATTGAATATTAAACACATACATACTCCATTCTGGATTTACTTTCAAGAACTTAAAGATCAATAGCGGCTCATAAACCTTTTGTAACGTATTTGCATTATATTTAGTTCATTGTGTTTACTTAATTGGAAAAAATTATCTAAATAAAGTTTTGTTGAAATAAATAAAAATAAAAAGCTTTGATCACTGAAGTTTACCCCTATTTATCCAAATTCGTACAAAATCTTATCAAAAGAATAAAAATGTGATACCAAAGCCCGATAGATTCCACACATGGTTCCACATAATAACACATATGTTTCCACATATATAATTACCGTTAAATCCTTAAATCACTTTATTAAATAAATATTACTGTAAGACTTATGGCATAATATTTTACATTATAAATGGCTTTTGCGAGTGATGCACCCAAAGTACTGATACTTTATACTGTAATTTGATCCGGGATTTTATGATGTGTAAAAGTAGGATAAAGAAATATATAAACTATTTTTTTTCATTATACATTAAACGCAAATGAAGCTGCTGAAGTAGTAGATAATCATCTAAAATGTTAATTATTTCAAATAGAATACCTAACTTGATATAAAATATTTTATTACAAACATAAAACACGTTCAACAATAGGGAAACCCACAAGAGCAAGAGAGCTTTAAGGGATAAATCACGTCAGCATGAATAACAGTAAAAGAATAGGACAGGCATTTGTCCCTAAGTGCAGAACAGCTGTCCTTAATGAAGATGAGTGTTACATCTAATGACACTTGCATTCTTCACAATCCGGATACTCACATGTCCCTGGAGTGAACACAGTCTAGTTCTTCGTGACTCTATCGAGAGAAAATACACATTCACAAATGAATACTTTGCTATTTATTCATATAGGAAGACCTGTTGATTTTTAAAGTTCAAGTATAAATAAATAAGAAAAAATAAGAGGAATACTTTTTTGCGCACTTAGGTGGAAAGAAATGTAAGGAACAACATACGTTTAATTTTAAAGAGATTCATTTATATGAAACATTTGATAGTAGAATTGCTCAAATTAATAAAGACTGAGTCTTATATTTCTCATAAGAGTGACAATTTTTACACAGAAAAACTTTCCGGATAAAATTAGAGTAAAATGAATCGATACTCAGGATACCGGTAAGTTTAGAGACAGATTACCGTAAATCCATTTTTAATGGAGTACGTTAAGGAACGAAAGATCTGACACAAATGTAAATTTACAGTTATAATGACTGTAAAATCACTGAATCACTCCAATTAAATTAATATTTCGGCAAATTTTAATGTTTTACAGTAAATAATGGATTTTACTGATGATGTACCCAAAGAGCTGGTACTTTATATAGTAATTTGATTCGGAATTTCTCACAGTGCACCCATCATATAGAAAAAGTAAATTTGAATTAATTCTTCATGTACTTTTTTAAAGTTTAAAATGTAAAAATGTTATACCATGAAAAAAATTTTATATTGAATAAAATGTAAAAACAAAGTACTTCTTCATGATTCTATAGATCTTTTCGTATGTATTTTTTATATGTACTGTAAGAAAATCCAGTTTGGATTACGGTAAAAAATACCCGGCTTTCAGAGTGCCAGTACTTTTAACCGTGAAATTCCTTTTTATTGCGAAATTTTATGAATGCTGTTGTAAGGATGTTGTTTGTTTTAGAGATATTTAAAGTGTTTGAAATGATGTTAATTTTTAAAACTACAAATATATTCAAGAATAAAGGATTAACTGTTTTTGACACTAGGATGAAAAGAAATGATAGGAATAAAATACGTCACATCAGAAAAGGTTATTTTAAGTAATATTTCATTTGTTTCATTTAAATGAAATGATCATTTCATTAAATCATAATTTCATTAAATGAATGATCATTTCATTTGATCAATGAAATGATCAAATGAATTTGTTTCATTTAAATGAAACAAATGAATGAAAAAATGTTAAAATAATTTGAAAGGGCTTATAAGGAATTAAAAAACAAGCATTTCATAAAATTGAAATTGAAACCAGTGAAAGAAAATTTATATTTTGAATTCAATTTTAACTTGTTTTAATTTTCATTAAATTCATTTATTCATTCATTTTAAAAATTCTCAATAAAAACTCTCAATTTCTTTAATAATTTTGTGCAATAGATAAATTTTATAATGAACAATATCTGTTAGTAGTTAAACTAAAAAAATATTATTAGAAAATTACATTTAAAAATTGAAGACAAACTGTCATGAATAAATATAAGATGATTCTAAATGCTTAAGTAACTTTAAGAGATGATAGGTTTATAATAATTTTATAAAATGCTATTATGCAACTTAACTGAAAAATAATAATCTTTTCACCACTTCTTGAGGTTAGCTAGTTTTTAAATAAAAATTTTTTAATATTTGCAGCTAATATTTTAAATATAAAATTTGTAAGGGGGTCTTAATTTTTCAGCATTATTTTTAATTAACGTATGAGTGCAAAGCACTCAAATATCAACAAGCACCTATCAGTGTCGAATATTGCCACTCATGAAATGTTAAAAGGCGAAAAGTAGTCCATTATCTTAATAAATCTGATTTAGGTAGCTATAAACGTGTTTTTTTAACAAATGAGAGTCGGTGCAAACTCAATTCTGAACTAATGTCAAGTACCGTATCCATTGTTGGTTTGCAAACAAAATTCCGTGGCAAAAATTTGACCGGCTAAAATATCCTCAGTCAACCCATCACAGTACAAAAGCATGCAGCCGTAATATCGCCTACAAAATCCCGTGAAAGCAAAACTTTCGCTTGGACAAAATATCGCGTGTGTTGATTATTAATTTTGCAACATTAAATCCTTAAAAAAAAAACAACCTCCACTCTTTGTCGAGTTTTGGAGTGGTATGGCTTCTTAATGCCTAATGCCATTTCTTTAAAAATTTTGTCCCCGCATTGTTGGTTCAGTGCATGAAAGAAAGTTCACTGTAATTCCACAATTCAAATTATTCAATAAAAATCACTGTAGTTGTATTTGAATGTGGCAGGGATTTATTTATTTAAGTGTGTGAATACTTAGCGAAAAAGCCAGTATTCAGAAATTCATTCGAAATATAGAATGTTCAAAATTATATTTTCAAAGGAAATGCAGGTTGATAATGAAGTGTGTGTTTAAAATCACATTTTAGCATGCCATTTGAGTGATATTATCCGTTAGCATAAATACAAGATATTTTTCCAGGTGAGATTAAATTCATGCAAGATAATATGCGACATTTCGTTCACGCAAGATTTCACAAAATTTCAAGTTGATGCAAGATTTCAGCAGCGAGATTTGGGTTTTGTTCAAAAACTGCTCCTAAATGTCTTTTGAAAAGGTAACGATAAATATAGATCAATTTATCAAAGTTTACATACATATTTGATAAGTTATGTAATTATCAATAATTATGAGAGTATAACTTTCTTTGTTTACTTCTATAATGGAAAGAAAATTTTAAAAATGCTTACGTTATTAGGATTACTTAAAGGGGTTTATATGATTTTGATCAAATCATATTGGAAAATAAATTTCCCTGCATGGCTTTATCGCTTTATAGATACATTTGCAGGCTTGTGTACTCAATTTAGGCTTAGAAAACTTTTGTCAATTAGATAGGTAGGTAAATATTTCATTTACGTCGCACAAAAGCTGCACAATGGGCTATTAGCGACTGTCTGGAACACATCCATGAGAATGATCCGAAGACATGAACTCAGAATTTTGATCCTCTGCAGAGGGGATGGCTCCTCCGCTTTCGTAGCCCAATGACCTAAGCGCGAAGTCGAGCACTTCACGCTAGAACAGTTTAACGAGGACCGACACCGCACCCCGCGGTTCCTACGTAGGCTGATCAAAGTGGTCCCCCATCCGCATACTGACCACAGCCATTGAAGCTTTAAAAAGAGTGATAAACGCATACACAAATTACAAACTATTGAAAACACACTTTTTTTTTAACTAAATATTATTCTACAGAAAATCAGAATGTTGCAAAGAATTTGTGGATGCTTCAACTTTAACACACAAGTAAAAAATTTTCGGCCAAATTACGGTAAAAAGTACCGGAACTCAGTTTTAGAAATACAGTAAAATTTTTTAACACAAAACTCTAAGATTTTTTAATTTTCACAACTATATAAATATTACTACAATATTTTTATTACTATAAAAACTATTTTTATAACCATGCTATAATAAATATTACTATAAAAATTACGTTATAAAATTTTATATTAAAAATGGATTTTATGGATCACTCACATAGGGTACCTACTTTCTACTGGAAATTTTTACAGTGACGTCAAATTCTAAGCTTAAGTATGTATACATATATATATATATATATATATATATCTCTCTCTCTCTCTATATATATATCATTGCTCTTCGTGATTATGAACTATTTCTAAAAGTTTTTTTAATGCGTTTTCCATCATTTAAAGACTAAAAATTGATAATAAAATTTCAAAACAGAAAAAA
>NC_092208.1:62256098-62285103 GCF_043381705.1 Parasteatoda tepidariorum
TATATATTGATATATATATATATTTGTTATTCGTTTGACAAATTTTAAGACTTTCTTCATTGTCCTATTGTTGTTTTTGCTTAATTATTTAAAAGAGAAAAAAACAATGGTAAAATAAAAGTTTTTTCCCATCAAGTGGAAATTTTTAAACAAAAATATTCTAAATAATAGAAAATAGCTTGGACTTGAAAATGAAACTTTTGGCTTACCAAAAGACATTTTAGATTTGAGTATTTATTCAACAACTCTTCTTTTTAGCATAGTATAAAAGAAAAATTTAGAACATCATGGTACTTTTATCTTATTCCCTAGGGCTATTTCTTCGAACCTTTTCCTCATGTACTGTAATCTGATGGAATGTTGACAAAATCAAAAATACTGTTTCTGTTTTGCAGTGCTAGGGGATCAGTAGAAAAAAAAGTAGAGGTAAAAGTAACTCTTTTTTTGCGCATTGTAACAGATGACAATGTTTATTCTATGCAAGTAATGAAAAGAAAGGAGAAAGAGAAAGAAAGAATATAAATAGGGTGACACAATTCCTTTCGAAAATGCTAACTGGGATTTATTGTGTACTTAGTCCTTGTCATAAACAAATGTTACTATTTTTATGAATATTTTAGGTGGAATTAGTTTAACTAGTGTAACTATTCTGAAACACTATAACTAATAGAAAAGCGACATTTATAACATTTTTTCAACTTTTTTCTGAAAAAAATTAATGAAATATTTTTAGCAACCAAGAAATAAGAATTATTTATGGACATAGCGAGTACAATTTTAAAAATATGTATGCTTCGAAAACTTTATTTTAGCATAAAATAGAACATCTAAAAATTATGCGGTTTTTAGTTTAAAAAATGAAAACCAAAACCAGTTCTCAAACTTAAATATTTGAGAGCATTATTAATTTAACTACTAACTATGCCAAACACTCTAAGTAACACTCTAACTATGCCAAAACACTCTAACTAACAGCAATGTGACATTTATTACATTTTTTTCAGCACTTTTCTGTATTACTGGAATATTTTTAGCAACCGAACAATAAGAATAATTTATAGAAATTGAGAGGAAAATTTTATAAATATTCATGTAACAAGAACTGTATTAGTATAAAATAGAGCAAAGAAAGAATATGTGGTTTGTATGTGTACTTGATTAAAAATTCAGTTTACTTTAAAAAACATACAAATTGTAAATAGCAGTCGTCATATTTCTAGTGATCAAAAACAGGCGCTAATTTTCAGGACTAGCCAAACGTGAATGTGAAACGTGAACTAAAGGGATTTGAAATGTTAAGTTGTCAATGAAAAAAGGGAAAATCGAGTGAGAAACTAAGCTAGAAAAAACACTGTTTTAGACGTTTGAAACATGTCAACTGTTATTTAAAATTTGTATATTTTTGAAACGTATGGAGTTTCTAATCAAGAATATCTTACCTTTTCAGTTTTTTGAGTTTATTTAACATGTAGTTTGGAGATTAAAAAATTAAAAAGGAAGTCTGTTTTGAAACTTTAAAGCTTCATAAAACTCCACACTTGAACATTAAGAAAAAAAAATCACTTCATAATATAAACAATTAGAAACAAACCTCAAGAACTAAAGTTCAAATAAATTTTAGAGACATTGTTTTATAGTTTTATACCAACGTTGTTTAGCTCTAAGTTGCATTTCAGCTCTCTATTCTCGAAATTCAACGGTCCTATCTTATAGATATTAGTTATATTTCAAATAAAAACTTTTTTTAAGTTATTAGTCACTACATTTGATGATAGAAGTATCAGAAGGCTTATTCTAGCATATACATCTTAGATTTCTATCACTTTTTAATCACATTTCTCCAAATTTTAAATGTCACATGTAATATACATTATAATAGTTAATATTGAATGTTCTTCTCATAAATTGCATAAAATTTTTCGTAATGTCTGTAAATAAGTAATATTTCAATGGTAATTTGAAACATTATTTTCATAATACTTAAGATGAATACTTTCTATTTTAGTAAAGATTTGAATCTTTAAAAATAGTTAAGAATAAGTATTCTAGAAAATACCAGATAATCTAACGAATGCTTACTATATGAAATATTATAAAATTTAATTTTTGTTAAAATTTAAATATTTCTGGAGCTTTCCTTCTTTTTAAATGTTTCTGGGATTTAATAGCAAAAATGAATCTGAAACATTTTAAACGCCTCGATCCTAAAAAGTTTTACAAGCCTTATTTTCCTGAAACAGGAGAAAAATTGAGAAAATATACAAACAAGTAAGAATTTTTTATAATTATATATAGATAACTACTTTCCTTACGTGTGTAATATAAAGTATTTTTGTTTACATAATTTATACGTATGTAAGTAAAATGAATGTCTATGCAATGTATGGAGTTTTAACATGTATTGGAAGTAAAATAAAAATTCTTGTTGAAGGATTATTAATAGGAAAATTTATTTTTTCTGCAAACCCTTTTTTGGCGAATGCCCAACTTATAATAAACGTTAGATTATGAAAAATACTCCTGTTTATGTTTTTTTTCCAAATTTTGACTGATTATAAGTTTAACTAAATGTCTTAAATATTTAAAGAAATATGTTAAAGAGTTTTGAAATCTGAGAAATGTTATCAAAAATTGTAAATTTTATTCGTGCTCATTTCGTAACAAACGTGACCTAAATTATAAAAAAAAACACCATTATTTTTGTTCGCATAATCTAAAAACAATTTTTAACAATGATGTTTAGAAATTCACTTTATAAAAGAAATGCAATAGTGACTCGCGAAGAAAATTAGGAAATTATATTATTTTAAGCATACCTTTAAATATATTTTATTTGTCTAATTTAAAATGCATAAATTAGCTTTAATGCTAACAAAATGAATATTTTTCCTTTAAATTGTGCTTAATAAATTTCATTCTAGAATGTGGTGATATTTCTTTTAATTTTATGAATAAATGATGATAGAAAATTTGTATTTAACTACAACTTGCTTAAGAGATATAAGGTGAAAACTTTTGCCAATTATTAGAAAAATAATTACCTGTATACACATTTTAAATGCTGTTTGCCTCAGAAAAAGGTATTATCTGGGAAGTTTAAATAAAGGCAGATTTTAAATGAGATATCAAATCAAATAACATCTTTCTGTAACAAGGCTAATAAAAATACTTTCGATACTGAATATTGTTCTTTTACTAATAATGAATCATGAGAGGGAATAATTACACATTCAGATTCAGAACAGTAAGTTTAACGATCCATTTTAATAGAAGTAAATATATAAAAATGAAATTTTTTGCATGCTTTTGTTATAAAGGGTTTCGTTTAGCAAAACGTATTTGATATACATAATTTATTGTGTTTATACACTCTTAGGCCTCTTAAGAGGCTAGAATAGTTTCCTTTATAAATACATATAATAAAATTATTTAATGGAATGCAACTTTAGAATTTTATTAAAATAATTATTTCTTCCAACGCTGTTATTAAAGTCATATGTACGTAACAGGTAAAAACAAAAAAAAATGTACAGGACACATCATTAAAATTCGTCAAACTTAATTAAATTGTGCATGAATTATTTGGTTTTTGCTTAAAAACGTGCCCAGAAAACAGTCTATTAGTACAAAAAACTGCAATCAATAATTTGATCGAAAGTAATTTATGGGGCAATTTTTCATTATTACTCTGAACTTTAGGTACTGTAGTAAAAGTTTTGATTAAGAACATATGTTAAAATTTTAATATTTTACAGTTTGTTACACTGGTTTCCACTGGTTTTCATGTCACACTCTACTTGCTCTCCTGATAGTCATAAAAATGAATGAACATCGTTGTGCAGTAATTTGAATAAAAGAAAAACAAATAAACATTGTTTTCCATAATTTGAATAAATGAAAAAAATAAGCATTGTTGTGCAATAATTTGAATAAATGAACAAAAAAAATTTCCGTAAATATGGTGGCACTTGACCTGAAATTTTGGATTTAGAAATTATGGTTCGTATCACCATATATTTAGTAAAAAAGGCGAAACTTAAAAGTAAATTTAGCCGAATAAATGGTTTTCAGGTCATACTCCAAGATATCATTGTATAATTATCAAATTTTACCACATTTACCAATTTTTTTCGCATATTATAAAACCATACTTTACTGTTAATTGTACCAAAATCATTAATAAAGCACTTTGGTAAAAATTACCAAATTTTTGTTGTCATAGAGTCTGAAACATTTTTAATTTAACTATATTTTGATTTTTTTGACGATATTTTTTCTCAGTGTAGGGCTCTACTTTCTCTCCTGATCTCTCTCTTTCTCTCTCTCTCTCCATCTCTCAATGCAATTTTCACGCCTTTAATTCCTTAAAAAAATCATTGAGTAGTTCACGGTTTCAATTGAATAAAGGAATGCAACTAGCAGTTTGAGGCTTCTTTAAGTCGTAAAAAAATGGAACTATAAGATATTGGTGTATTCTACCCTTTATAGAAGTGGAATAATTGTCCGAATGCTTCGGAAGATTATATCAAATCTGCAGTCTATCTACAATCTTTTAACGAAATATTTTGGTCGCTTCTTATAAGTTGACGTTCGTTTAATACAACGCTAGATATATCGTGTTCTTCGACTACAAATATTAAGCATGTATGATCATGATTTGTTTTTTAATGATTAAAAATTTAAGAATAACGTGCTGAATTTATTGATTATAACTAGTATTTTTACGCAAAAACTACAATGCATGATAGTTTTATAGATTTTTCCTTGTCAATGTTCTTTTTCTTTCTTTCAGACAGTATGATTGCTTCACTTCGATCGAATAAAGATTGCCAATGTAATTTTTTCTTAAATTGTTGAAAAGAGTGTAAGAAAACAAAAGAAATAAAAAAAAGCAAGAAATCCTTCTAGAAAATCGAATGTAAGTTCTTTGGTCTTCTCTTAAAGTTTCTTTATCAAAGACAGGAAGTTGCATTACCTTTCTTGATTGCTGGTATCCGATAAAATATTTTTCTCTAACGCTTTGAAAGGACATAAAGTAAAGTATTTTTCTATCCAGGTTATATTTTCTTCAATTATTGAACAATTAGGGTTTTACTTTCTCAAATTTTATAAATTAAAACTGAAAAGTGTGTTAAAGAGATAGATTTATTTATTATTAATGTAATAAAATTAAATTGATTTTAATAGAAAACTTGCACCACTCTCACTGAATTTTCTATATTTGTAAAGTATAAGACAATAAGACGTAAAAGTTTGTATTAAATATTTATACCATACTTACATTTTATCATAAAAAATTCTTACCAATATGGATCTTATAATATTTAGTTATTACTAAATATTGAATGTACGATGAAAAATATACTTGTCAGGGAGTAAAGGTAATTTTTCTGTACATTCTTAGTATAGTTATGAACATGTGTTTTAGTCAGCACTAGATGTAAACCTTCTAAATTACTCCATTATTCAGTTTATTCAGTGGCGATAGAACAGTAACTAAACAAATAATAGAACAGAACAGTAACCATTGTACTGCTTGCAAGCTAGAATATTTTATACCAGGGGGATTGTTGAAATACAGAAAGAACCTTTAAAATTATCTCATATTTAAAATTATCTTGTAGTGTAGAAAATTGTGGTTTTGCTTGGTATATGATAATATTATGTAACTTTGATTATCTATCTACTTAGCACTGTTGCAAATGTACAATTTTCATAACTTCTTCTACCGCAATTTTGTTATGGTTAAACAAGAGAAATTGTGTTAAAACATGCAATGGTGCAAAATCAATGAAAATGAAATTAGAAACAACTCCGTACATTATCAAAACGTGTGGAAGATCTTTTGTAGTAAAATGTTTTGTGAAATAGATTTTGGTATAATTATTCAAACTCTCAAGTAAAGAGTGCATCGGGAAGAGTAAAAGAAAATAATTTCTAGTTAGAAGAAACTTTATTTAAAATACCAAAATATACTAGTACTATAGATTTATTATAAATTTTGGAAAAGTTTTTATAAGCTTTATAAAATTAAACATTTATTGCATTTAATACATTGTGTATTTTGTGATGAAATCAAAGCAAAATAATATAAAGCTAAATAACTATTGATGTATGCAATTATTTTAAATTCACAGTAAAGATAATAGAAATAAATTGGAAGAAATTCATGTTAGTTGTTGCTGTTTTGTACTTTTAAATTTTAAATCAAGATTTAGTGGTTTGAAACGAAGATCTTCGTTTCCCACGCTGCTAATTGTTAAATAACAGTCTTACACTCTTAGAAACAGAACTCTCACTTTTGACGATTCAATAATCCTTGAGCTGCATTTCGCTTATTTTAAGAATCATTTCGTCACGAATTCCCGTAATATGTGACGAAACGTGAACTTTCAAATATATGACGAAAATATGTCATCAACTCAAAATCTAATTATAGTGCATTGTGGGTGATTTTTAACTAAAATGATCAATCTGAACTGCAGACTAGACAATCGAAAATAAGGAATAAACTGACAAATATGGGCAACCGGGTGGTCAAAGTGTTGGCTTTACACCAGGAAGATTCCGGGTTTGAATCCTACTTCGTGGCACGGGTGCACTTATTTATCTATCTGTCCTTCTCATGTTGCTGGGGCGACATTAATTCCCTTATATGGTGCTCAAGCTGGAATGACGAAATGGGCTTTCTCGAATAAGTGATGATAGCTATTTCATCATTTCGAAATTTTTGCTTGGAGCATATATCAGGAAATGGTTTCGTCAAAACCGAAAAAATTTTCGTGAAATTTGAGTACCCTATTTTATAGTGTGCATACGAGTCATCAACAAACAGTAATCCGTATTGTCATTTAAAGCTAAATTTTTGAAACCATTTGAATTTACAAGTTCACATTTATTTTCTTCATTATATTTCAAAATATGTTATTAAAGTACAGCAGAATTTCTAATCATTAACTAAATTTATTACCTGGCGATTTCTCCACCTTTTCCTTAGGAATCTATTCCCTTAGGTAGCAAAATCAGAATCGGACCAAATTTCGTATAAGCAATATCATTTTAAAAATGTAGTAGGATAACTTTTCGCGTAGAAGCATGTTAAAAAAAATGCAGCATCCAATCATAATATATGTTGATAAGATGAGGAAAAATCAAAGCATCATATTGCAGAAAATAAGTCTCAAAAACTGATTTCAGAATTTTGTCCACACGAGATTTAAATCAAAATCAAACTGCTGAAAATCTGCCAATCCAATTTTCAGTTGTTGCTTAAGTTTACATTATTAAAATAACACTAATCACAAAAAACATGCAGTCAAGATAGAATTTCATGAAAATAATTTTTATGCATGTTATTAAATTCCTAAATAGTGTCATTATTTGCCATTTGATGTACATACACACTAAGTAAAGAAAAATCTTTTATGACCATTTTGGGAGCCTTTATAACGACTTCTATTAAAACCGAAATTTGCTAGTTCTAGTCAAGTAGAAAATTTTTGATTTATAAATTGAAAGCATTTACATAGCATTCGCGAAACTTTATTATCAATTGTAGATTATTACAATAAGAGAGAATGGTAAGTTTTAAGAAACTGGTATTTACCAAATCACGTTATTTTTACCTTTCGCACGTGGTCGAAATACCACTTCCTTCCCGACAGACAAAACTGCCACCATTTTGGGTTAACGTTAGGTTCCTGCTGTTCTATTGATGCAATCGGTGCAAGAATTAACGTCTAAGCCTATTGAATGCTAATTTTGACGAATTTATGAAAGTGAGTGAGGGGATTTTCTTCATACACGGAAAGAATTATTTTATAGCTATTACTAAATTTCTAAATACTGTTAATATTTGCAATTTAATGGACATACATACCAAAATAAATGAAGAAAAATCTTTTATTACCATTTTGAAATTTCTTAAAATAGCTTCCTAGATAAAACAAATATTGCTAATACAGTTTCAATTAGAATATTTTTCGATTCATAATTTTAATGCTTTTACACCTCTTTTATGGAGCTTTATAATTCAAATGTAGATTATTGCAATAAGAGGAAACAATAAGGTTAAAGAAATTGGTAAATAACCAAATCACATTATTTTTACCTTTTACACCAGCTCAAAATACCACTTAAATATCCGTCCGGAGGAACAAAATCACCTTCATTTTGGGGATAACGTTCGGTTCCTGCTGTTCTATTGATGCAATTGGCACAAGGCTTAACGTCTAAACCTATTTAAGTTTAGTGTTGACGAACTGATGATAGCGAGTGGGGAGATTTTCTTTTGTTCCCTTTTCTTGGGAGCAATCTTACGACCAAGATTACTGCGATAACAATAGCGAGCAGAATTATTCCCCAGACGGGGGAGATTTACCTTGGGAACAAAGATAAGGCTTTTAAACTAGGCAGAAGTTGGGAATGGTAAAGCTTTCCTCTTTATGCTTTTAAAGAAAATGCTAATAGGGAAAAGGGTCTCACACTAGACACCGCCGTGATTAAAAGAAATGAGTTCAAATGAGATGGCATTTGTGTTGTACTGATTATTACCAGCAGATAAGAGGAGATAAAATAAAAGAGTAAAGGTAGAGAGGCTGATTTTATTGGGTTTGCATTTTGCTGATTTAGAGAGTGGTTAAAATAGAACGCAATCAGTGGTAGAAAATGAGTTGATAAGGGAATTAATAAAACTGTGTTGTTTGTTAATGCGCTGTAACAACTGCTCCATTATAACTGAAGTTTTCAATTCCAGCATAGCCTTTGAAGTTCTTGGGATTTATTAGTTCTGTATTTCAAAATTTTAAATGAGTTCTTTAAATTATATTATAGGGTGGATATGATTGCAGGATGTTTACTGAAAATTTTTGTGTAGTAAAAATTGCAAAAGGGATTGTTTGAGAACAGTAGTATGCTTATTACGATCAGGTAAAATAATTCAGTTGTATTACATGCACGAGCGTGCCTGACTTTGAAGTCGATAGTTGCGGGTTCGAATCAAACTCCGGTCTTGGATGTTTCTCCCTGTGTTTGATGTGTGAATGTGGTCCTCTGTAGCAGTGTGGCGTGGATAACATTGCTCACCTCCATAAATTAGATATACCGGACCCACCGAGTAACGTTATACGAGCAACAGTTCTGGCGTTTTATGATTGAAGAATGTGAAGCTCGGTGCCTGGCGTTTGAGAAAAAAAAAAATACACTCTTAGAGAAATCAGCTTATCGTTGAACCACAAGATCGGTATTTTGAATCTAGATATCAAATTTGATTCAATCTCAATAGGATGTGAAAGCGAACATACGAACCATTTGAAGCAATTGCATGGTTGGAATTTAGAAGCATGAAATTTCAAATATATCATAATGGTTTCAGATAACTTTCAAGGTATTATGATTCAATATGGACTAATTTTGTTCTGAAAGCGCAAATGGAAGTTAAATTCAGATTAATTTGAAGTGTGCTTTTTAATAACATCTTCTCAGAACTGGTCAGTTTGATCAAAATTTAAATTCCATTCAACACATCCATTTTATTTGAACTTATAATGCATCTTGACTTTTTATTAAAACGTTTCATTATTACGCAATTTAATTTCGGCTATTTTGTGCATTATGTTTGTAAATAATATTGTGTTTAGCTAGAATTGCTGCCATAGGTTGTTTTGGCACTGAAAAATTATGCTTATCATAATATTTTATTTTAATTGTGGCTATTTCCAAATTATAAATAAATTAGCTGTTAAACATTCTGGGAGGAAGTGTGTCTATTTTACAAGGAGGGTGGATTAAACAGGTGGGAAAAATACTATTTTAAAACTTTTGCTAGTCAAAAGACGCTTGCGCATTTTCTTTGTGTTTTAGTATTTTTTCTGCATTATACTTAATTTACTTTCAATTTACAGATATACCTACATTACTTTGATAATTGGGCTTTGAATATACAAATATTACATAACTATACCTGTCTTAAATATATAATTTATGCCTAATTTTCTGAATTAAATATGTTTATTTTACTTTCACTGTACCTAGATTACATCCATAATTTAACTTCACTGTAGATGATTCTCCTGTCTTAGCCTGTATATTTCTTCTTCTTTTTCCTTCAATTTTTATTTCGAAATTGAAACTGTTGATCGTTCATTCAAAAATTCATCCAGTTTATCGAGTAAAGAAGGATTTTTCCTCATTCTACCTTAAGAGAATGTTCTACTACTACTATAAATGAAATTAAAACTTAGTAGTCAAACTGTATTATGTTTTCAAATGACTAAAAAACGCTTATTAACAAATGACTGCATGCATGAATCCATGCGGAAAATAACTTTTAAAAAACTTTTGGTAAATATTTATTATTTTTTTTTTACAATTATATTTCATAATGGGGAAAAAAATTTTAATTATTATAGAATTTGTTGCGTCATTTTAAGGAACAAAATTTTAAATGCAAAATTTGAACAACAACGGTTGAATAGCTCCTGAGAAATTTAATTTTAAACGCTTTGCTCCTTGAAATTTAATTTTAAACGCTTTGCTCCTTGAAATTTAATTTCACAGGAACTATACACCCGATTTTGCCAAATTTTGTGCTTTTTCATGTAAAATTTTATTTTTTTAAATTATGCAAAAAATTTAATGCCTTACAATTCAAAATTTTTTCGGCCTTTATTAAACAAAATAATAAATATTTTTTAAAGTCTTTTTTTATAAGGAATTATCTTTGGAGAAAAATTACAATTGTGCGCTTTTGCTTAAAACTTTCTCCAGATATAGCAAAGTACGCAGAAAGTGCAATTAGCATTAAATTGTACAAACAGTGGAGAGCTCTACTGACCAAACTATTGGGAGAATATTTCCTAGATTGTGGCTACAACCCTATTTTGGTGGCTTGAAATTCCAGAAAAAAGTATGTTTATTTAGAGAAAATACGTTTTCTTGTCGTATTTCATAACTCGAAATATCAACTGCACCAATTAATTAGCCTATTCGAAGTCATATCCTCGGTCCATTAAGATTGAGTCCTAGAGCGTGAAGATCCGATCATTAGATCAAAAGTTATTCAGGGTATTCCTTTTTTTGTCACAATTTACATATATATTTTAAAAAAATTCTCCGTGAAAAGACTGTAAGACAACAGATACAAAATAGATAAATTTTAACATAAGTGGAATAGTTTTTTCTAGATAAATGTAAGAATCTGAATTCCTCTTTTCTAAATATTGTTAGTGGGAACACATTTTAAGCGGTTTTTGGTCTGTGAGTTCCTGTCACCCATGTTCAACTCCAGCAAATCATGAGCCACTGTCACTTCCTGTTTTAGTCGCATCGTAAGCTGATTACACTGTCCTATTCCTTAAGGCAGTTCTTTCTTCATCTCTAACTTGCGTTAACTGCAATACAATGCTTTTTTTTCTCTCTTTTTTCCCCTTTTTCTGGGATCCTTTTGCTCCTCCGCTTCCTGACATTTTTTCTCCTCTTTTCCTTTTTTAAGGAGCATCGTGCCATGCCTTCTGGCCTTTGAGATTGACATTACTAGAAAAGGGCTTAGTAAAGTCAGTGATGGCTTTTTTAGTTGTTAACTATGTGGGCCAAAATGGGCTTAGGTTAAGTAAATGTCGCCTTTTTGCCTCTGGACTAAGAGGATTAAGTGGTATATACGTATGGATTGAGAGCAATTTTCGGATGGTAGTGATTAACAAGGTTAAGTGTCTTGCGTTGTTTTCAGTGTGTCGAATAAAGCTGGAAATAATGATTAAACTGTCAGTCATGCTCATGTACTAAATTTAAACATGAAAATAAAAGCATATTTCAATAAATTTAATTTATTATTGTTCTAATAGCAATATTAAATTTTATTAGCAAATCAATATGATCTTATATTAATGCCAATTTGATGTTACTAATAATAAAGATAAAATACAAAGGTTTGGTAGTGCTACTTAGTGTAAAAAAATTACAGTATTCTCCCTTATTAAACAGTTTTTTTTAGTTATTAAAGCTATGAAAGTAGATTAAATTATATTTTATTTATTCTAACTTATATTTTAAAAAGTTTTACTATATGCTAATTAAAAAACTACAATTTTATATTCATGTAATTCAAGAGAGACCAGAGTGGTTATTTTGAAAGAAAATCAACTTCTAATTCCTAAAACACTTAAACTCGAGTTTAGTAGAGTTCCGTAATAAATAACCATAAATAAATAACGATATAAATAACAATGAAAACACTGAGAAACACATGGCAGTTTTTTTTGAAGAATCAATACCAACTTTTAGGGAAAATTCAATTATATATTTGAATATATATTTGAAATTCAATATCTCTATCTCGATATCTTTTAAATATATATTCAATTATATATTTTAGTAAACGATTAAACTTGGAGTATGACGCTGTTGCTTGCCAATTGGAAAAAATTTACATCTCTCAAATTTTCAGATAAATTTGGAAATAATTGAAATGACAGTAAAATATATTTGACGTTTAGAAAAAAAAATTGAAATTTTTTTTCAAATAATAAAAAAAATTCCTCAGTTATGTATCAAAATTTAATGTGTTTTACGATTGCAACATTTAGGTGAAGAGTTTATTGTAGTGTAAAAAGTTTGTGTGGGTGTGCATGTCTGCTTACCAGATCACAAGTATACCGCATGCACAAGATAAATATGTGCACATGTAAACAAACTGTAAAGCCTGGTTTCCGATTTTTTTTATTAGAGTTCTAATTAGGAATTTTTTCTGGTGTATTATAAGAGCCTGCTTTTTCGTGTGATTTTTTTGATATTTCTGCCCTTTGAAGTCCACTGCATTCAAACGAAACGTCACAGAACTTAGCTCCTTTTTTTCATAAAGTTCAGATATTTTCTTTTAAAATTAACCATTTAACTTTTTTAGTATGATATGTTTTCTATTTTTTAAGAAAATAATAATTTGAGAAGCCCTCTTTTTCGTCATCTTTTTTATCTTGTAATATTTAAATTGTAACACCCGGGAATCTATTGCAGATATTGACACTGATCCTGCACTGAAATTCTCTTCCTTTTTCAGACTACAAGGAAGGAAAGCAAATAATTAGGTGATTGTTAATTATTTTTAAATGTATAGCAAATTAAATATATCTGATTCCTTTATTAAACATTTTTACGTTTGAAGTAAGATTATTTCGCATCTCGGGTGGCACATGCTTATAGGATCAAAGAAAGGAGCGATCACTCGTTCAGGGCTATATCGGAATTATTAATACCGCAATACATCACCAGGAAATATTCATGTATAAGCATTGTATACATTGTATACATAGTATCTATGTATATATATAAGCCTTGTGGTAACGCCACTAATATTAGTGTAGATAGTAGTATTTCAGTGACGACATCTATGGCCAAGAATACGACTTCAACCACACGCACACATCACTGTCCGTTCCAAAAGAAGGACCCAATCATTCATCTATTCCCTTATCCACAGATCGTAATTTTAGCCTGAACCAGGGAATGATCAATCTCCAATTCAGTACCCAAAGTTATTGATTTGTTATGTGTACTTAGACGATTTTGCGACCCGATCAACTCACCGGACACTCATCAGTTTTATATATATCGGTATTATATATATCATCAGCTCACACGATTATATTAGCAAAAAAGAGTGCTTTCTAATAATGTATCAATATAGCCAAGTCAAAATATACCAATACAATAGTGTGAGGAGCACTAAAAAATTGAAACGAAGATAGAGCACATTAATATATATATATATNTTTATTTCATATTGTTATCTATATACGCCTTAGTCTATTTATAGCACACTTATCTTACTTATGTTATTTACCTATCTTATTACCCCACATAATTTATTGTGCATTTTTAGCCCATATCTGAGCATTTTCATTTGTAATTGAGGGAAAAGAACATCAAAATATTATTCTATGGCTAAAAACTCTAACTTCTGAAACAATTTCCTTGTTTGGGTACAGCAGTAACTTCTCTAAGACTGTTTAGAAGGCTTTCTTCAGCATATTCGAGCAATGTTCATCCAACTGTTATCTTCCTTTCATTATTCGAAACTAAAGCTTCACTGCGGGCTATTCGGCAAAATGCCAAAGAAACGTTATATTTGACAAAGCTTCATTAATTTCTTGATTCGTTGTTGCATTAGCACTTTTTACCAGTCGTTTGTTTGTGTTAAACTAGAAAATGTGGGAACAGTAAAAGAGAGCACATTGATAAGGAAGTGTAATAAATGTTTCGGGGAAATAACCAATATGTTTATTTGTGAATGTCTTTATTTTTATTCAGGCGTGTTTCTCATTTTAAATAAAAATGAAGTGAATTTGTTGCAAAGTAATATATTTGAATAATAATTCAAAAAAAGAAAAATCTTTTGACGTGTTATTCAAAATCTGTTTGTTTCGTTAATTGTCAAACTATGTTGTTTATTTTAAAACATAATTTGTTATGATTTAGCTTATTAGTTCATTATAACTACGATTATAAGAAACTAAGACGTTTTAGCATTGTTTTCCTAAAATAATATTTCTTTAATATTTAAATATTATTAAATAATAGCTTATGAAAATTTGTTGATAACTGTTAAATAGCGTTTTATGCATCATTAAAAATTTGTTTGTCTCATTAAATCATTATACATTGCTGTCTGTTTCAAAACTGAATTTGTTAAATCGATTTTTTAGTTCATGAAAAACCACGGTTATAACAAGTTAAGGCTTTTTATTATTATTTTCCAGATAGATATAATTCTATTGTTATTGGTAATTCAGCCCACTGAAAAAAATAATAGGAAAAATTATTGTACAGTATAATGACATTCTGATAAAAAAAATCCGTAATTCTGATTAATAAAATCAAAATAAACTGTATTTAAACCATTTAATGAGTTCATTGTTTCGTTTGTTATAGTAACAGATTATCGGAAATTCTTTTTATCGAAATTATGTTTCTTGCTTCTTATATTTCTTATTATGTACTTCTTATTATATATTTATTATTCTAGGTTAAAATTATCGATCGTTCTGGTGTTCTTACATAAAACCAGTAACATTGTAAATTTTAACATGTTCTGGTAGTGGTGGTCATACGTTTTTTCCACAGCGTATGGAGAATGTGTAATGCTATGTTATTAATATATTCTCAGATAAGTAGCTTTAAAATGATTAATAAAAAAAAAATTTTATCTTGATTTTTTTCAAAATCTTTAGATTAATCATGCAGTTCTATCAATTAATATATATATATATACTAGCTGACCCGGCAAACGTTGTTTTGCCACATGAATTATTTCTATAGTATGAAAATATATCTTATTTATTGTAAGTGTGTGCGTATGTGGTATATGAGTGGAAGAGGNTACACATATATATATATATATGTGTGTGTGTGTGCCTGAAAATGCAAATAATTGCGTTTTTGTTTCATAAATATTTTATTCATAGTATGAAAACACAAATAAGATTTTCTCATGTGAGACTTTATAATAATTGTTTTAAATACACAGTTTTTTTCTTATCGAATAGGAGAAAAACTGTTTTTTTGCAATGAAAACAAAACTTAAAACTATGTTATTACACATACATAGCACTCAGTCAGTTAATATTGTTAATGGGGCAATTTGGTGCCGTCTTGATTGCATATTAACCGTTAGTTGGATATTAACCGATATAATAACCGTCAGTATAACATTTTATCTTTACACGCAACATTTTTTATAGAATTACAAGATGAAAAATCTGAAATATGTAAAAGGACGCCTTTGTTCATACCAAATGCACTGCTGGTAAATAGTATTACTGAGATCAGAAATTAAATTATGTTGATCACGGCATAAAATATTGCTATGCATTTCAACAGTTACATTGATATAAATAAGTAATTAAATTTTTCTTGAAAACAATTTAATGAAAACAATTTTTATTTCATGATCAGTTTCATTTAATCTTATAAATACGTATTCAAATGCTATGCATTCAAATCATTAAAATAATTTAAAACTTTAAAAAAGTTTAAAAATTATACAATGACTTTTCGATAACCGTATATTTAATTTCTGAAACTATTCCTTTAGTTTTTTAATGAACCTTTATGTGTAATGACTTGCTATGAATTTTAACCTGTTACAGCAATTTAGAACATTAATAAATTTTTTATTAAATTATATGACTTTTCGGTGTCAGTGGTCATAACTACTAAAATCTATTCCATTTAATTTCGATGAACCGTTCATGAGTTATGACTTGCTATGCATTTCAACCATCATTTAAATTTTAAACATTCATAGCATTTTTCATTAAATTAAATGAATTGTTGATGGCAGTACCTTTAATTTCTGAATTCCATTTAATTTCATTAAACTCTTGATGCGTTATGACTTGTTATGCATTTCAATCATTTCATTATTTTAGAACATTAATATTTTTTTACAAAATATATGACATTTCGAAGACTCTACTTTTTCTGAGACTTTCGATAAACCATTACTGCATAAATGCGTTATGACTTGTTATGTATTTCATCATCTACATTAATTTATAACATTTATAAAATGTTTCTTACATTATATGACTTTTTGATGGTAGAAAATTTAATTTCTGAATCTATACCATTTAATTTCGATGAACCATTGATAGTGACTTGCTATGCTTTTGAGGTATTGCATTCATTTCAATAGTTAATGAAACTTTTCATTAAAACGTACAAAAAGTTTTTAATGAAAGTAATAATATTTACTGAATCTAATCGACTTTATTTTGATGAAATATTAAGGTCTTATGTCTTTTCAGAAACATTTTACATCTAAGTTTTGAATATTTAGATAACTCATTTCATCTAATGTATTTACATATGTAAATGAGCATTGTCCTTGGGGACTCATGGTCAGAAATTATATTTTCTGAAAATCACTCAGCCGAATTATTTAATTAACCCCAACTTTCAGAAGTAAGATTAATGTGAAAATGAGTATTATGGTGTTAGAAAAAGCATTAAGATACATCTTAGAAAACATGCATATTTAAAAAAACATGCATTTATTATAAATATATTAATTTTTTTTAACATTTATCATTTCAAATTGTATTACTTTTTAAATAATCTTTCCAGAAAATTAATTTTCAACCTAAGAAAGTTGCAAGGAAAGTTGTTCAGCCCAAATTTGCTTTAATGTATTTTTCGATATAGTAAATAGTTAACATAATTTAAAATAATTGAAAATTTTCCATACAATAATTTAGCACAATAGTGCTGTGGTGATAGGTTCGCCGCTCATCGTAAAATCAAGTTTATTTCATATTGTTATCTATTTGTCTTTAATCAATTGTGTTTTTACTTATTTTGGACGAGAACTGAAATAAGAGTTCTGACGTCATCATATTAGAATTGTATAAATACCAGCACGCACATGACACCCTGTCAGTATTTCTCTCATCACCTGCTGTGATGATGCTTCTTGTAAATCAAACAAACTTGTATATAAATGTAAATATGTTTAATAAAATATTAGTATCTCAAAGGAGCTATCTTCGCTTACCTCAGTGCTATAAGCGTAGTATTTCTGAAAGCATAATTATTATTAATGTTGTAATTTTTTTGATCTTTGAATTTTTATGATTTGTAAAATTTGCTTTCTGAAAATTTTTTTTTTTTAATTCATATTTAAAACTCAGTATATAACTCAAAGAACATTCAATATTTAAAACTTTTTGCATAGCTCATAATTAATTTAATTGAAAAATTGTTTACAAAATGTCCGATTATTTTTGAATAATCAGTATTGTTATCAGTATTGAATAATCAGTATTGTTATGCAATGTGCTCAAAACAAACATGCAATGTATGGAAATAGTAAATCTATGTATTTTAAAACAAAATTCTCTTAAAAAAAAGCTTCAAAAAACTTAAGTAAGAACGTAATCATATGTGTCTTGAATTTTAGCCACAACACATTCATAAATTTATATGATTATTAATAAAATTAAACATATAGTTATAAGATAATCTCAAATACTAGAAACTGCCCTTAACTACAGAACTGTCAAATAAAGTATCAAAAAGGGGAAAAAGCTTATGGAGGAAACTTACACCTGAAAAGGTGTCAAGTATAAGTGCTAAAAGGTCATGCAATTTCCGGTGATAGAAAGGAAAATATTTTAAGGAAATTACTTCCAACACTTTTGGTCAATTGCTTGGTGAATATATTTAAAGAGTTTGAATTAAGTGAATATGACTCTGCGAAGTGTTAGTGAATAAAATTCCTAAAACAGTTTTTAAGATTTGAGTTCGCACAGCTTTTATTCGAAATGAAGATATTTATAAAAATTTGTGAATTTAAATGAAATTATTTATTTTTGAAATTTAATCAAATTATTATTTTCTTTAAATAATAGTCTGAAAACTCTGTTGGGCTTAAAAAAATCAGCTAAATTAAGTGGGGGTTTTTAGTAATTACCACTTAAGAATATTTTTAATTACATTGTTCAGAATTTTTGTTCCATTTAATAAACGAAAAAAAAATGTTTGAGAAAATAAAATAATAACTCTTAAAAAAGAATTTCAAAACAAATAATAAAAAGAATAAAATTCATAAATTTTTAATTTATTTTAAAATATTATTATTTAAATACAAAAAAGGAATAAAAAAGATCAAAATGCGATTCCTTTCAATATAATTTATTAGGGGGAAATAGACCATAAAATTTTGAAATTTTCTGAAAAATAAATTTCTCTGTAAAGTAAGAAAAATTTATGATTTCCGTTCAGTTTTTATAGTTTTATTAATAAAATAGTACTAAAAAAATCGGTGAGAAAGCATTTGGTGTGTATCACACCCCAGCCCTATAAAAAAGTTGAATATTCCATATTTGTAAAACTAAAATTCTCCATCGCATTAAGTACCCGATTTTCTATTGAACCTTGGCTTTTAACACAAGTTTTCACATGAATATGCATTTAAAAAAAGCACTTTTCAGCTTTTTTTCTAGCCAGTTCTGTCAGTTAAAGAAGAAGATTTTTCAGTATCTAGTAATTTTAAAATTTTTATAACCTCCTGTATATTGTCATTTCTGAAAACTTATTCCCTAAAAAAAGCAGTAATGTATTTCGTTAACTTTGTTTTAGTACGAAATATGTTTGTATTACAACCAATCAATACATGTTTCTATTTAAATTCTTGCATTTTTTTTACATAATAAACAAAATAATAAGAATATTATAAAACAAAGAACATATTAATTCTTACCAACATCACCAAATGTTGTTTATACATTTTAAAAGAACAACATGACTTTAAAATTTCTTGAATATTTTACGCTAATCTTTAATCAATACCTTTCACATAAAAAATCTTTAGAAGTTTATACTAGATGCTCAAATAAACAAAGTTAACAGTGTTTTTACAACAAAAATATATTTTAAAGAAAGTAACAAAAATCAGAAGCAACAAGATTTTTCAAACTCTCAAGTTTGCTAATTTATTGAATAATTCATTACGTATTTTATTTTCCTACTACCCTACAAAACAAACATATTTTTATGACAATATTTCACATCCAAAGAAACGTATCATCATTAAATTTTAATGTTTATTTGAAAAATGTATTTTCTAAAAGAAAGGAGTGAACATTTTTCGATTCTGTCAAGATAAATAATAGCCTTGATATTTTTCAAAGATTGAAAAAGTAAATCTGTCAAAAGGAAAGATAATAGAAAGAAAACATTTCATCTGGTATAGAAATATTGTGAAAGTAAACCATAAAACAAGTCAACATAAAAAGAAAGAACACATGTGCGTGAGAGGGACTGATAGAAGGAAAACAAAACTTACAGGGTTATTTTTCACACTGTTGGTCTGATGAATTTTCATTAATCGTGCGGCTGACCAAAAGGTCTTTAAGAGTTGGTAACCGCACATTTGGCCTTCGTTGGCCTAGCTTTCTCACTCCAATAATAGTATAGCAATGAAACAGATTTATGGGAAGGCAATAAAGCTGTGGTAATTCCTTTATTTTTTATGGGCGAATCAGAAAAAAATGTTTCTAGGTGAGAAAAAGAATAATAGCATATATAGAATGTAACATAAATACTTTTTGGGAGAATAAGGACAAAATATAAAACTACCTCTATTGTTATTTTGCATAGGTTTTTTTCTCATTATTATTAAAATAGATGACACTTCAAAGTTTGAAAATAAACACATCATGAAAAGGAAGTAGTTTTCACGGAAAGCAGCCAGGAAAATTAAAGGAAGCGCCTTTTTTACATACTCCGAAAGTGGAATAAAATTAAAGATTGTTTTTACTTTAAAAAAAAAAGAAAAAAGCTACATAAATTTTAGAGTAGAGGAAAAATAATTCATAACAATTCATTCAATCAAAGAAATGCAAAAAAAAAAATTGAAGTTTTATTATTTCTTAGATTTTGAAGAAAAATATTTTTTTTATTCTTAGAATTTTACCATATAAACCCGTAATTAATTCAATGAATAAATTTAAAAATTAAATTTTTGTGAGCAATTTTTGATTATTAGGGGATTTAAAACTGAATATCTATATGTCAAATTAATAGATCGTCATTGTTTAAACTTTGAAAATTATTTTCTTCTAAGTTTAAAAAAAATACATAATTATCATATTAATGGTTTTTAAGAGATTACCCACACATATGAATATTTTTTTTTACTGTCTACTTTAAAAAAAAATGACAGTATTTATCAACCTTGCTTTGCAAACTATTTTATTATTACGAATTCGGATGATAAAGTTAATAGTTTCATACACAGGCATTGAATATCGATTTCTGGTTTGGTTACCTGATATTTTCAACTTCTACTATTTTAACAAAGTTTGTAACATTTCAGCTGTTAAAATTCAATAAATTTAAACTAAAATGATTTTTTCCCCACTTTTTTAATAGAATTTAATGTTATTTTGAAGCCTTGATATTCTCTAAATGTACTTTAAAATCGCTTCGTTTTTATCAGTACTTATATTTTTACTAATACTTCTTACTCGTTACTTTTCAAAGTGAAAACTTTTAACTATTTACTCGTTACTTTTCAAAAGTAACGTCTCTACGGATAGTCCTATCTTATCAACATGGTAAGGAGAATCGACATGAATGGTCCTATCCTACTACCTATCTATACAACGCATAAACGGTTGTTTGACCTTAGTATGGGATCAGCGATGGACATAATAAGCATCGTTTAGCACTAAGCCTACAATATACAAACATCATTTAGTTTATGAAGTCTCAAATCAGATCCGACTTTTGCATTATACATTAATCTCATAACCTCTAAGTTTATTTCGGTAGATCTTCAATTTAGTGCTTTGGTTCTTTAACCGAAAAGTGAAGCATTTTACAGTTTATATCATATCAAGTAAGTTTCTTCTGAGATTGATTTCTATTTTAAGACCATAATTAAAGTTTTAACTAAAAGTAATTTACATTTTACATGCATTAAAGTATAAAACTTTTAATACAGAAAAGAAATTCAGCACAATTTACAGGATAAAATCTCTATATGAAATAAATACTTTAATACTTTTACTAATTTAACTACTTTCAATTCTTTAGAAATAGTTTAATGTTAACATATTTTTGAACTATTTCACATTCGACAAAAAGTTTTGTCATCAATATAATGTTCCAAACATGAGTTGATTACCTATCAACTCAACACATAAACGGTTGTTTGATCTTAGTATGTGATCAGCGTTGGACATAATAAGCATCGTTTAGCATTAAGTCTAGAATATACAAACATCATTTATTTTATGGCGTCTCAAAGCAAATCCTACTTGTATATTATGCATTAACATGATGATTCCCTATTCGTTCATCACGGCAAATCTTCAATTTAGTTTAGCTTCAAATTCCCATTATTATGTGCAATCAATACGAATTTATGACTTGGCGCCCGAATTTGAAAGGACGTGAACGGATTGAATAATGTTGGAAAGTGTTTGTAAGGATGTATTATTATTCTAATTTTCTGCACTTCAAACAATGCTTCAAATTTTCTTCGCCAATTTCAGTTGAATAATAATTTAGACTAAGTGTTTAGATATATCTTTCATGCATTAATGTTAAACAAAATGTAGTTAATAAATGCAATTGTAAAACAGCATTATAAAAATTAAAATTTAATTTTGAACTGCATTATTTTTTAAGCAAATCACTTTTTAAAAAAAATTCAAATAATATGAAAATATATTTACTGAAATTTCAACAATGACTTACCTGCTAATGTTCCTAGCATATTTCACTGAAAACATCGCTTTATATGTTAATTAAGACTAAAATTATGATTGCCCTTTCGAATGTAGCTCCAAATTAGTTTATTAAAATAACAATAATGTTTAAAAATATTGTGTATTTTGTAAATTTAAGAACTTGTCATAAAATTATAGAATTCTATAAAGTAGTGTAGTCAAAGTTTTATCATGTGTTATAGTTTTTCGGTGTTTTTTATGCAATTCCGAGACACAAAATATGTTTTCAAAAAACTACCAAAAAGTTTTTTGAAATGTCAAATTTAACATTTATACATTTTTACAATGCTATTTTTTTAAATTCATGGAATGAGCGAAATCCTGTGAGAGAGGGAAATTTAAATAAAAAATGTATGCTATATTGGATATTTAATTCGTAAAAGAAATAGTGCAAATTATACATTATAAGGAAAATAATAAAGTCTAATGATTAAAAACTGGCACGAATTTGTCAAAGGGTGGGTTTAATGCTTTAATTTTGATAATAGAAAATCACATTAGTATGTTTTATTTTATTTTATTAATCCATGGTAAGAATTTGAGGAAAATTTCGAGCGATTGTATGAGACAAATTTGCGTTTACAGTTGAGATTTTCATTGATAAAACAAAAAATCTTGCATAAAACAAAAACAAAAAAGAAACTTTCAAGCCTTCAACTTGGTTAACCCAACCGAAATTAAATCTTAAAACATAATAGATATGGAGATAATGACATCAGCACAGCAATTTATTTGAAGCAGTATAAAAATCACCTAACTTTTACTGGGATTTAAATCTAAGCTATCGTGGAGGGAGAAAACGCTGAAAATTGATTATTTCAATTTTTTTTAAAAATATCCTCAATGTGATTTTTTCTTCATCGCAAAATTTTGCTGTGATTTTTATAGTAGGTGTTGCATAAAGCAATAAATTAAACTTAGTCATAAAAAATGCTTTGTTTCACAGCAAATGCTTCCAGAAAGATTTGCAAATTTAAGTTTTTTGTTGCTGTGGAAAGTAATAGATATTAGAATATTAAAAGTATTGGAAAGTGTAAAAAATATATCTGTAGACAAAGATGAATGAAGTGTCAAGAACATGTGCCTCCTTTCTTTCTGATATTACTCGGTTTATTATACATTCCAGACACTAGAAACATTTTTTTTAAACTTCTACCTCGTTGTTTTCTTCTTTCATGATTTGCTTTCTGTGCTTTTACACACCTGAAAGGCCACGCAGTCAATTTTTTTGTGGTTTGAAAATCCCTGAAGACTTCTTCAACTGTCTCAAAATTGATGGATTACCCTTAACGACGGCGGAGTTCAAATCGTTAATCATTCCTTATGTATAGCCAATGAATGTATGAGCCGCTGGTGACGTCAGGAAATCACTGTGAATGATTATATCGACAGTATGCCCCGCAAGGAGGAAAAGAAAGGATATTTTTTTAGACATTTTGTTTCAACAAAACGGAGATCAATAATGCAGATTTTTTTAGAAAAATTTTGCTGCGTATGTTTCTTAGAAAGCATGTTGCATAAGCAAAACGAAGCAAAGTTACTTTATTCAGTTTTTTATTTCATGCTTGTCGCGTTTTGATTGATAAAACTAATATTTTACTTGTTAAGATTTTTAAAACCTTATATCATACAAAAAAATAAATTCTAAATTGTATTGATGTACCCAGTGTTGAAAGATATATGTCTATTCCTACAATCACGTTGGAAAAATGCATGTATGAAAAAAAATACGTGATTAAGTTAACTTAATTTATTTTTCTCATTCTTAAATTCTTGTGCTTTTACAGTGTTGAGAGCAAAATTCTGACGCAATATCTCTGATATAATAATTGAATCAAATTTGAAAACCCCATATATACATTAATGAGTACAATGACAAGCTCAAAACAGCATCGAAACATTTTTGTAACTACGACCACTTTCGTTTAACCAATAAATTACTTAAAATAATTTCTTCATATGTCATGTTTGAGACTGAGTATTTTGCTCAAAAATGAGTATTTGCTGTTTGTATACTCGATAACAAATACATGAAGTTTGTTTTCAAATTCGGTAATATTTGTTTCGGAGATATTTTGACACATTTTCGCTCAATTTTGAGAAACCCCTTCTTACGGTGAAGTAAAACTTGAAAAAATGTATTTAAAATATTGATATTGCATCAATTTTACAAAGCAGTTGAGTGAAAAAATTTCTACGTTGTTCAAACAAGCTCATAAAATTTTCTTTGTGCAAGCACACAAAATCATCAAAACACATGCATGCATTCATACTAGTCGCACATACTTGAAAACATAGTTTGTTCTTTTAAAACGTATAAAGAGTTGTAATTATTATCAAAAACTATCTACGTACCAATACAAAAGGAAGGAAAAATAATAGATTAATACATAACTGCATCCTTTATCATAGTTATTTACAATTTATGCATGCATAATTTGCAAAGTATTTCAAAAGTGCATCAGTTAAATTTATCGAGATTTTTGGTGATCCCATAGAGAAGGAAACACGGTAAATTTTATCACATTTTGGTAGCTTTTGCCAATCTTATTGTAGATATCTCAATGTAGAAAAACTAAATCTCTCTTTTTTGTCTCAATGTAGAAAATCTAAAAAATAATAATCAGTTTGACGGAAATCTCTTCGTTCGAAAACACAATCACTATAAAACTAAGTATGGTGCTTGTTTATGTAACCACAATTAGGAAAAAATATTGCTAGAAATTAATGGGAAAAGGCAAAAAACACGTTTTATTTTATAACTAAAAATATCACGAAATTTTTATTAATAGTTTTATTCTGGCAATGTGGTTTTGCAATGTACAGATATTTTTTTTTTTAATTATGGCATTTTCTCCATTACTTTTTTTAAAATTAAATGACAAATTCATGAAACGATAGTTTTTGTTAGAATAGTTGATTGACACTTACTTAAGCAAAACGTTAGAAATAAAATGAAATAGATTTAAAATGTTAGGACAAAACGTTTCTAACGAAAGACCAATTATGTAAAATCAAACGATAAAGAAGCTGATTTTTTATCAATTGTTTTTTAAGCTATTTTTCAAAGGAAGAAACATACTTGTTTTTCAAATATCTTGCTTTCCTTTATCTAAACGTTAGAAGCAAAACGAAACATAATATAAAGTGTCAGAACGAAATGTTTCTGATGAAAAACCAACTTTATACAGTCAAAAAAAAAAGTAGAGGACATTTTTTTTTATTAATTGTTATTTAAACCATTCTTCAAAGGAAAAAAACTAATACTTTTCAAATATTTTGCTTTATCTTATCTAAACGTTGGAAGCAAAATCAAACAAAATTAAAATGTTAGGACAAAGTGCTTCTAACAAGCCAACCTTGCACAGTAGAAAAAAATTATCAATTGCTGTTTCAAAAAATTATCAATTGTTGTATCAATAGTTGAAAAAAAATTATCAAATTATCAATGAACTAATTATTAATTGATGTTCAAGCCATTTTCAACAAAGAAAATACAAAAAAATCTTACTTTTAAAATACTTTTCTTTTCTTTACCTAAACGTTAGAATTAAAACGAAACAGAGTTAAAATGCTATGACAAAATGTTTCTAACGAAAAAACAACTTTATACAATCAAATTTTTTTATAATTCGAGTAATTTTTTATTGTTTTTTTCAAAGAGGAATGAAAAGCATATATTTGCTTTACAAATTCCTCCCACATTCTTTCCTAATTTTTCGGAAAATACCAGAATAATAAACAATGTTAATTTTTATCTGCTCCTTGCATAACCCCTTTTCACCTTATGTATTGATTTTCAATACTGAGTGATAAATATTCTTATATTTAATGAAAATTCTATTTTCAAAGTTCTGAGATGTACCAGACGGTGAACTAGACACATTATTAATGACGCTGACTTAGTTAAACGGTCTGGTGATCTTTTTCAAACTTTTTTGTTTTTGCATTTTTCTTGTGCCTGCTTAAGATTTAGCTAAAAAGTATTAAAGAAATTAACACTATAAGATAGGTTAAATTAAACCACTGGCTTTTACACAAAACTGTTTCCACTAAATTTACTAAATCTTACTAAATTCATGCATGTTATGGAAAGAACAGATGATTAATGAGATTTTAACAGCTCTTGAAACTTCTTACTTTTAAATATTTTTAATGGTTTTTTTAATTATAAAAAAAAAAAAAATAGTTTTTTTTAGGATAATCTTATTTTGAATGGATGAAAGATATTTGCATGATTAATTTTAATTCATTTAAATTTTTTTCAGCCAGTTTATTAGTTGAAATAATTTTAGAGAAGTTTACGAAAGCAGACTTACTGGATGTACTTCATTTTATCGACAGAAAAACATACATTTCGTCCAAAAAATATTATTATTATACAAGGCAATTAAAAAAAAAAGATTTTGGTACTTCTTGAATGCTTAGCCTTTTCTTACACTTAACATTCTCGAGAATGCTAAAATCAGCGAGCTTAAAATGTAATCACTTTCACGTTATCAAAATGTAATTGTAAGCAATTCCATTTTGATTACAATTTTGGTACGATTTTATTCAATCTTAACAAAATTTTAAAACTTAAGTATACAGGCTAATATATATATATATATATCGGNTATATATATATATATATTATGTGTATGTTTTTTTTATGTTTTCAATGCTTTTGTGAAGCCTCTTCAGCTTTCTGTGCAACTAAAATTCGATTAAAATTCACTTTTTCAATTAACATGCTTAAATTGCCTAATTCCTAGTTTTTTTTTAATAAAAGATACAAGTTACTAAGATAATCGCACTTAATAAATAAATTATATTTTATCGTAACAAAAAAAAGAGCAATGCGATGCGTAAATAATGTGAATATTTTATTTACTTCCCATTACGATATTTAAATAGTTATGCTCTTTTTACCTAGATTACTAGTACTAGATTAATAGTTACAACTAATCATGATAATAATTATTTCAATCTAACTTAGTATATCTTTTTTTTAAAATTATTTACTAGAGTTATCAGTTATTATACTTTTTCCGGACATTAGTATACAACTTTTAATATTTTAAATTGATTCAATACATTATTGAAAAGTCGTTTGGTTTGTCTTTTATCAGTAAATAAAAAAACAGAATAGTTTTCGCTCTTCTACTGTCCGTTATAAGGTTTTTCTTAAAAAAGAAATAAATATTTCATTTATACTTAACTTCTAAATAATGATTTAGATAACCGAAATTTAAAACTAATTATGCGAAAGTAACGAAACGTTAGATGTGTCTGCAAGCAAGAACATAAATTTAATAAAAAAACACACTTGCAAAATTTTTAATTAAACTTTATGATTTTAACTGTCAATAATGACTTTAAATGCAAGTAAACCATAAGTAATGACACTGAAATTATGATATTTATGGAAAAAGTTTTAAAAATGAAAGAAATTAAGCTTTCAATTAAAAAGAAGAAAAATTTTTAATGACTTTGCTAACTTTGTTTTTGATTTGTTTTTATTTATGTGTCTTTATTATAAACAATTTTCTCCTATTTTCCGAAATTGTCAAAACAACTTCAAAGATAATTAATTATAATTGCAGTTCAAATTAAATGTGCGAAATGAAAGAAAAGAAGAAGGAGAAATGCTTTTAGATTTATTAGAAAATGGAAAATAAAAACTACTTAGATTTACTTTAGTCCGAAATGTCTGGAACAAATTAGAAAAATGTATGAAATTTTCATTAATATATTCGTGAAAAATAATTAATAATTTTAAATTATTTGAAATGAATCAGCTGAATTTTAAATAAATAATATGAACTAAAGTGAAATAAATAGATTTCCAGTTGCTTTTGAATTATTTAACCGCATGCATACATTCTTTCAGAAGTGATGATTTTAAATTTATTTATTTTTGAAATAGCATTAATAATAAAAAACAGATCATATCGCTGGTGTTCAAAACTAAAACGACACTTCTGCACTCAATTGTCATGTTATTTCAATGAGAAGTGAATGCAAAAGTGTCGTTTTAGTTTTGAACCAGCGATATAACATAAAAATATTGGAATTGTTGCGAATATAAGTATTGAAAATAAACTAAATATCTTCTGACTTCTTAAAAACTAATATTATCATTTATTTCATTGAGTTTATATAACAGTCTAAACATTCTAATACGATGAGTTTAGTCTCTAGATTTGGTATCGTTCCTTCCCCGGTATGCACTCTTTGCAGTTCTGGTGAGGACATGGACTCCACGCACCTTCTCCGCTGTCCTGCACTTTGCGGGAATTCTATCACTGAACGCTATTGGGAAGCTAGAGGCATGTTGCGATTAATACTCTGTTGCAGCATCTTTTGATTTTGTTCTTATTTTTAGATGTTTATATATGCTGTTACTGTCTGTAATCTGCCATTGGAAATAAAATAAAAAATAAAAAACATTCCAATAAGAAATTCATAATCTAGTCTATGATGTTTGACCTTGCTACAACACTTGTATAGTTACATTATAATTGTTAAAACCTACTAATATATGTTTTGAATTGTTTGGCAAAAAATCTTAAAGAATTAATTAATTGTAATTTTGTCAGTGTTATTTGTGGAAGTAAATTAAGTAAAAGTTATGTTTATATATAATTCAAACGTCGTTTCTAATCTTTTTGGATGAAGGACGCCTTTTTGTATCAATTATCAATTATTGGATTATATACATATATATATATATA
>NC_092208.1:62285119-62309447 GCF_043381705.1 Parasteatoda tepidariorum
TATATATATATATAGAAAAAAATTTTATCTTTTTTTTTATCTCGGCTAATGAGGTTTTTCAAGTTTTTTTCTCACCTTTTTTCCCTTTCCTCTTTTGCAACTTTCCGTTTCATATATTAATTCACTTTCTTTTCTTCTCATTCACATCTGGCATGTTTTGAGAATAGGTGCCTGTTTTTGAGCGCTTAAAACATGACGACTGTTATTTTTTTGAAGAGAGTGAAATTTAATATATTTATGGTTCTACTGAAGTAAATTCTATAATTCAACAAGCTCTAATATATTGAATAAGTTTACTATTACATTTAATTTTCAAATTATTAATTCTTTAACTCCTGTGTATTGAATTCACTCAGTCACTTGTATACTTCATTTCATAAATTCTGCATTCTCTAATTTATTTTAAGGTGTCTTTATGGGAAAAAAATGAAAATCAATTTATTTCCTTTTGAAAAGTAAAATAAATGATTAAATAAATTCGCTATAAGTCGGCTTTACTGAAGTCCTCGAAATTTAGAACGTTTATTAGTCTAGCTCTTTATCAAACGGATGTCAACAATTCTTTCTAGCCTCACTTTTTAATCTTTGCCTTAGGTTTCTTCAAAAATACTTCTTTCTCAAGTATTGCGTATTATTTGACTTAAGAATTTCTGTCGTTTCTTTTGGAAGAAGAGGCCATCATCAAAAATTCCAAAAGAAAAGGCAAAATATAAATCACGTCCATTTGACCGATGTGTAGGCAGCTGTCCCAAGAGTGGCGTTTCAACTGAATTGATGACAGTAAATAATGCATTATGTATCTAGAAAATACTTTTTCATCCATCTTATTTGTATTTAAATGTTTTTTTTAGCTTTTTCTCTCTATTTTTTCAGCTTTCAGCTTGCTATGAAAAAAAAAGATTATGCATCAAGAGGTTCTATAGAAGAGCATTAATGCTGTATCATTCTCGAGATTCCCAGAAGTAGGCTTCTGAAGAGCTTTGTAACTTCTGATTGTCTTTTAATTTGTTCTGATAGCCGTATTTGTTCAGCAATTATCAAGTAGTGAAATATTTAGAAAATCAATTCCCATTTCTGGAAGCTGCATACATTTTGTCAAAGGAAAGAATTACTGTACTAGGGAACTAACACTGGTAACATTAAAAAAATCTTCGGATTTCCTTCTCTATCTATAATAATAGTTTCGAAAATGCGTAGAAACCTACAAGAAATTTGATTCTTCATTTAAAGTGATAACAGTAAATAATACATTCTGCGTCTATAAAATACTTTTTTATATTTCTTGTTTTCATTTAAATGTTTTTCTCGCCTTTTTCTCTCTTTTTTTCAGTTTGCTATAAAAAATAATATTATGCATCAGGAGGTTCGATAGAAAAGCATTAATACCGCATCATTCTCGAGATTCGCAGAAGTAGACTTCTGAAGAGATTTGCAGCTTCTGATTGCTGTTAATTTGGTTAGAGAGCCTTATGTTTTCAGCAATTATCAGATAGTAAAATATTAAAAAAATCAAATCCAATTTCTGGAAGCTATTTACATTTTGTCAAAGGAAATAATTATTGTTCTAATGAACTAGCACTAGTTACATTAAAAATTTCTTCTTATTTTCTTTTCAGTTTATACTAATAATACTGGTTTCGATGGCGCGTCGGCTGTTATTAAAGATTTAAATTGACATTTAAAATGAGAAAAATGAAAAATAATTTATGTATCTAAAAAAATACTTTTTCATCCATCTTATTGATATATAAATGTTTTCTTTCTTCCCCTTTACCTCTCTGTCTTATTCAGCTTTCTATGAAATAAAAAGATCATGCATTAAGAGATCTTATAGAAATGCTTTAATGCAATATCTTTCTCGAGATTCTCATAAATGGACTTCTGAATAACTCTGTAACTTCTAATTGGCGTTTAATTTATTTTTATAGCCGTATTTTTTCAGAAACTACCAGACAGTAAAATATTAAAAAAATCAAATCTGGTTTCTGGAAGCTACTTGCATTTTGTCAAAAGGAAAGATTACTGTACTAGGGAACTAGCACTAGTAACATTAAAAAATTCTTCTGATTTGCCTCTATATCTATCATAATAATAGTTTCGATGATGCGTGGAAAACGACAGGAAATTTGATTTTTTCTTTTAAAATGAGGACAGTAAATGATAAACTATGTGCCAAGAAATGATTTTTTCCTCCATCTTATTTGTATTTGATTTTTTTCCGCTTTTCCTCTCTGTTTAATTCAGTTTACTATGAAGAAAAAGGCTATGCATAAAAGGTTCGATGGAAGTGCATTGATGCCATGTGAAGATGCCTTCTGAAGAACTCTGTAACTTCTGATTGGATTAAATTGATTTTAATAGATGCATTTGCTCAACAATTGTCAAATGTTGAAATTTAAAAATGCCAAATCTGATTTATGGAAGCTACTTGCATTTTTTCAAAAGTAAGTATTACTGTACTAGTGAACTAGCAGCAGTAACATTAAATAAATTCGGTTAATTTACTTCTCTAACTATCATAATAATAGTTTGGCTTCATAGAAGTGCATTAACTTCTTATCATTCTTGAGCTTCTTTAAAGTACACTATAACAAATCGCCTATATCTTAACATTAACAGTTTCCGTCTCTGCGACTATCAGCAGGTGCTGTGAAATTTACAGTCAGTATTAAATTTACAGTATTACAGCAGACGGCTGCAAAATTTGCTACAAAATTGCTGTTTTGATCATTACAGCAACAAATGCAAATTTCAGTAAGTATTGTAAATATTACAACTAACTGGTGTTGACGTCACAATATGCTGTTTCTGATAGTGTTGTTTTAACACCACACTTTTGTCAATTACCACGTTGATGTTCTATAAGTGGGTAACAAAAGGTAGTGTAACGAACATCAGGCTATTGACATATTTATACACGTGCAACATTCACTTTATTCTCATTCTGTATAAATTTCTCACACTGAAAATAGCTATTTCAAATAATATTAACTGTCGCTTTCTGTACAGACGTTTTTGAGTTCTTTGAAGGGAGAAAATGTCTCCCTTAAAATACATAAAAAACATCATTGTTGAAATGTTGAATAGTGTATTTAGATTGTGTAAAAAATTTTCATTATTTAAATATTAAATTTATTTTTAGAATTGAGTGGCTGCTCGACTATTCTATTGCGGCTTAACTACATAGGATTTAGATATTAGTAAGTTTCTAATCTTACAAAATGGGGTTTCGAATGGGGTACAAAGTAGAAGTTTATAGTAAAAAATGAACGTAAATTTTGATTTGAGACGAAAATTGTGGTTATATTTACTGTTGAAAATATTTGTTTACTGTTGAAAATTATATTTACTGTTTTTTAATCATATGAGTTTGACCGAGACTTTAGCCTATAATCTGGATTATTAATTTTTGTGGTTAACTCAGAAGACTAAGATTAATTGTGTGTTATACTGTCGTGCCTTTAGCGTGCACTAAAAGCTTATATGGTTTAATTAGATGATGAATTAGATTGCAAACGCTAAAGTGCAGCAATTTTTTAATTTTATTTTATAACCGTCGTTGAACAGCAGATCCAATTTTACGGGTTTGTGACAACTAATGTTCAACTCCGTAGCCTTGCAATTTTGAGTCAAATCCAGAAGACAAGGGAACTCCTGGATCGAGTATTGGGAGAAATTTGCCTCCCACGATCAGTCTAACGGCAAGGGGACTCCAACCCATGATCCGTCTACCACTGAGGATATTTCACGTCAGCACTGTGGTCGAAGCAAGCCGGATGCGGAATACGTATCGACAGGGATTCGAACCTGGCTCGCCTCGTTGGAAGGCGAACGTTCTATCCCTTGAGCCATCGCGGCTCAAAGTGCAGCAATTGGTAAGAATTATTATTGAATGACTGTATTATTGTAAGGAATTTATTAAAAACTTATTGCTTACTATCACTGCTAAGCGAGAAGACGCTGAAAAGTTTAAAATAGAAAATGAGAAAATTGTAAGGAAGCATAATGCTGAAAAATTGAAGCTGAAAAACAAAGTAAAAAATAGAACGCAAACATAAATTAAAATTTTTAGAATTGAAATTTTTCCCAATTTATCTTTATTTTATTGATTTAAAAAGTTCCTTTAAATTAAAATTTTTTTGCATTTATTATTATATTTAGATATTTATTTCGTTTCTGAATTTCAATTTAGAAAAAAAGATCAATCAGACAATTACACAAATTGAGAATCTGAAGAAAACCATTTTTAATAAAAGTGATGAATTATGCTTGTAATTTTCTTTTTGCGTATTCACATAGTACAAAAATTTAACCCTTGAACATACTACATCTTCCCTGAATTATATGAGAGAATGACACATGCCACACAAAATTAATGCATACCATTAAAACATTTTCCCTAAAACATTATTACTTCACAGGTTTGTATATTAAGGCTCCGTAATGGTTTTGAATAAAATTAAAATGCCTAAATTTTATTTTACCTGCAAACATTTGATACAAAACTGGCAAGAAATATTTTGTAAGAAGAAAGCTATATTTTTCAAGAGTGATTCCGTTAAAAAAAAATTAAATCCTTGAGAAATATTCATCATACTTATCTCCAACATCTTTTATCTTCGTAAAGACTTTTAACCTTAAGTGATGTTTATACTAAAAAAAAGTTTAAATGAATTTGCATAAATAATATTAAAAATGCGATGAAAATGCGCAAGAAATGACAAACTTTAATGCCGCCGAAAAGATAAAAAAGTGAAAAATGATACATTTGAATATTCTACTGCGAGGAAAATAATTTACTGTTTGAATTTTGAATGAGGAAAGTATGTTGCCCTATTTAACTTGACTGGTCAATTTCTTTTTAGTGCCTTATTTTGAAATTGGTTTTTAATGTTTTTTTTTTCCAAGAAATGTAACTAAAGTTAATTACTTTGTATCTATCGGAGAAATGTTTAAATATAAAGTAAGATATTTAAATAAGATATTTTTATTCAAGAAACATATTTAATATACAATATAAAAAGTTCCAATTTTAAAAAACATTTTTTATATTGTGTACAATTTTCATCAAATAATTCCACAAATTGGAATATTTTTATAACATTTTTTTTGTTGGAAGAAATAAAGAAAACAGGAGCAATGTTCAAAATAATTGTATTGAAAAAAATATATACTCATGTTTGGGAAAATTGCGATATCATGAAGGAATTATGCAAATTGTATTAAACTCAGATGGAATGCAAAATGATTTAAAACATGAGAATGATTGCAATTACAAAGTGATTGCTTGTGCAGCGCAATTGCACATATCACATTTGTATCACTGTTAGTAGCATGAGGAATAAGTTTCGTAGATTTCTGACAATTCCTAGATAGTCTTCAATACATAAGTCAAATACATCCGTCAAAATTTCACAAACATTCGTGTGATTTAGCTTAAATAATACTTATTTAGACATTTTTAGGAGTAACAACTTCATCAATACAATAGAATAAAATGTCTATATTTATTGAAACTGTGGGGGCGGAGTTATCGACCATGGTACCTCGTGATTGAATAAAGTTAGCATGTCTTATATACCAGTGAATTGATGTTTAATTTTCGTAGTGGTAGTTACGCCGCAATACTCCCCCAGCAGAATTTTAACAGGGATAGAATTCGATGAACGGATACCACTGGTTGCTGTATTTGTGAAAGACCGGGAGAGATGGTCTCCGGGTTTTTGAGTGCTGAAAGTGAGAGGTGTATTAACTTCACAGTCGTAGTCGCTCCTATGTTGCCATTAGCAGTCGAGTGTATGCAGGCTGACGTTATGTTTAATCGAGACGAGACTGAGTAGCAACAGCGTGAGGAGGATAGGATTATGTCGCTGTCACAAGTAGCAAGTCAACTGTTCAATGTGGTCTATCCATCGAAGTAAGAGTTACTAGATCGAAGTGGGCGCCACTGCATGTTCAAATCACGTCCGATTGTCACCAATGTGGGGGCGGAGTTATCGACCATGCCAACCTTGATCGATCAAAAGGTACCTCGTGATTGAATCAAGTTAGCATGTCTTATATACCAGTGAATTGATGTTTAATTTTAGTAGTAGTAGTTACGCCACAAAACCTTTTACTTAATATAATATTAAGAACTTGTCAAAAATCATTCTCTCTTGATTATGCATTTTTAAATTTTTTTCTCACTGATTTTTTTCAATTTTTATTTCTACTCTATAGTATTTACCGTTAAGGAGAGAAACATATTTTGATTTAACCTTTTTAAGAATATTTTAGTTTTCTTGAAAGTCATTTTAATTTTCCTTATAACTGTATCGTCTTTTGTAAAAACTAACAAGAATTTGTTTTAAGTTTTTTATTAATGTTTATAAAATGAGAGAGTTTGTCAGTTACAAAATAAGATAATAATAATATACAAAATAAATTTGTCAGCTAAAATAACACTTTAATGGAAATAAATACATAACATTATTAACACTTAATATTGAGAAAAATTACTCTTTGTAAGCTGAAGCTCGGTTGACTGATAGGCTACTAATATAAATCTAATTAATAATGCGTAATAGCAATATAATTACTAATACGTAATTATAAATATAATTACCAATACGTAATTATAAATATAATTATTAATACTTAACGCACATATATTTATGAATTATGACGGTAAATCGTTCTTATTGTAGTTTGATGGCTTTTGATAAAAATAGTTAAGTCATACTAACATTGAAATTTATGTCCAATTCTGTAGTTGGACTTTAAAATCAATGCTTAAAATTTAATATAAGAAAATATAAGAACATTCTAACATATTTTGTTTATTTCTATAGCTCAGGGAATCATATATACCTTTAGTTTGTTAAACATGATTCTTTTTAAATTGACTCAGTGAATTTTATACTTCAGTATTAAAGAAGGCATTAATTAAGTTTAAAAGAAGGTTAAATTCATATTCCTTTCAGTTTCACTAACGTTTTTCATAGCACTCAAAATATGCTTGCTAGTCAAGCCTTTATGACGAGGCGGCAGAACCAATTTGGATCTTAACTTTTTACAAGTACTCTTTTATTTATTTACAATAACCGCAAACACAATTTTAATTAACATTATCTGTAGAACCCTTTCATCCACTTAGCTCTATAATTAAAACATATAACCAATTCCATTGTATGTAATGTGTAAATGGTTATAGATAAGAAATAACAGTTTGTTACTAATGCGCAATACAAATATAATTATCAATAAACAATAGAAATATAATTACTAATACGTGAAACAAATATAATTAGTAATACGTAACATAAATATAAATAACAATATGTAATACAAACATAATTACAAATACGTAATAAAAAAGTAATTACTAATACGCAAAAATTAACTTACACTTGGATATATTTAGTATGTGATGTTAGAAATTAGACATATTTATTTCTAATTAATAAATAAAACTCATTAATAAATTATAATTAAAAAGATAATATTGTAACAAAAATTTTCTTAATTTTATACAACTTCATGTTTCAGCGTATTACTAAAAAAACTAAAATGTATTTCAAAATACAAAATAAAGCTTTTGTTCAATGAGGAATTATAAATATTGCTTTCATACAAATTAACTGTTGTCACAATTTAAAAGAAAAAAAGAAAGTTAGTTCCTCAACATTTTAACATCTGAGAANATATATATATATTTCAGGTGGCAAATTTGGCAACACTGGCTTGTTAATGGCCAATACGGTTTTTTATGTTAATGGAAGTTTAACGATAAAACATTTACGTTCTACAGACTTTTTTTTCTTATTTTTTGGTAAAGAGAATTTAAGATAATGCCTCGGTGTTTCTTTTCAAACAGTTTGTTAAGATATAACATAATAATTCATCTTTAATACAATAAAACAATTTCACAAGGAGGTAAAAAAAATGAGAAAAAAGTTCGAACTAGCGGAGATAAAAAATTAATTGGTAAAAACTATTCAACACTTTTATCGCTTATTATCGCAACAAAGCTTTTAAAAGCTCATCCATCTCTAATAAATAAGAGCTTTCACCAATTGTTTCCTATTTAAACTTACATGTTCCTAAGTTATTGCTGTTTAATTTATTTGTTATTCCAAAGCATTCTTTATGATTGTTAAAACTTTTGAAGTGCCAAAGCTAGTCAAATGTATCTGGTTTTAAAACATCCAAAAATTCTAAATCCATTAATCAAAACAGAAAGATGCTAATGCGCGTCAGACGATGCTTCTAATGCTTAACTAATCTGTTTGTAATAACGCGTCCGACCATCAAAAGTTTAATGTTTCGAACTCGCCTTAATCTATGAAAAAACATCCCAAAACAACAAACAAAAGTAATTCTTAAAGTCCTAAAACTATTCTGGTACATAGTTGCGTTACAAAAGACAAATCGTCTTTTATTCACATCCAGTTAGAGAAACCATTTCCTTTTCAAGGCAAGTCCGGACAAAATACGATCCATCTCTGTCTTGAAGAAAAGAATCTGCTTGGGGTACCGAAATGATACTGGTAACGGATTGAAGTCGTTTTTATGGAATCTATTTAACTTCTAATGCTCAAGAACCCCTACATAAAATGTGACTTCCATCTGAAAATAGATTAAAAAGTGAAACAGGAGCCGCCATCTTCCACAAGCTGGTTGGTGGTCTGGGAGCAGACAATAAATTTGGCGAAGAATTTCGAGGGGGCGTCGAATTTTATGGCAGAGACTTGAGTTGTAACTTCAAGTTTCTTTGGGGAAAAAAAGAATGGAATAATGATATTTCTATTCATTGGATTGCTCTAATTTATTTATTTTTCCAATGTTTTCTTGTAACAAGATGGTTTTTCCTTCCTTTTTTGAATTTCAAATTGAAAGCATTTTTACGTCCAACGTGATCTTTGTTGATATAGAAAGCTACATTTTATGAATGATATAAAAGGTTTTTTTTAAAGTTTTCCTTTAGAACAATATTCGAAGGAAGGAAGAATCGTATGCATTGAATTAAGTACGTCAAACTGCAATGAGAAAAATATGCGCTCAAAAACAAAAATTGACATTTTTCTTTCAGAAAGCTATAACAAATTCACTGACATAAAACTTTTTTTCAAGCACTGATCAAGAATTTCTAGAAATTATTTCATGTTTTGAAACATTTTAACAATTTAGTAAAGCATTTTTCTATCATCCCACTTATTTCAACAATACGATTTTCTAAAATTCAATTTCTTAGAAAGTATTCGACCGATTACGCTCAAATTTCGCCTCATGTCGCCATATAAAATGACATTATTTAAAAGCATTTAAAGAATTGCATACCTTGTATTTTCGACAATTATTAAATAAAATAATAAAAAGTTATAAACATTTACTAAAAACTATTTTTTTGCATGGAATTATTTTTGGATACACGATTCTTATAATTGTGTGCAAATTTTTTTTCAATTTGCTTATGAAGTTCGACACATGACGAAATACGAAGAAATTAAATAAATATTCTATTAATTAATTAATTGTCATTAATTTTGAACCGCTAGCTTGATCAAACTATTGGAGTTATATTTCCCAGATTACTGTTACTTATATTTTGGGAGTCAGAAATCCAAATCCGTCGTAAGAGGCATACTTATTTAGCGGAAGTACGTTTTTATGTCTTATTTTTTAACTTTAATTATCGTCTGCACTAGCATATTTAAGGTCATCCCCTCGAGCCATTAAGATTGAGGGCTAGAGCGAATTTCCGGTAATTGCAACAAGAGTTATCCGAAATGGTTCTTTTTTGTCCACTGTACATGTTATTTATAAACGGTTACTTTTGTTGTGATGCTGGACAAGATTGAATTATTGGTGAACAGTCAATGCTATGTAAATCAAGATAAAAATTTATCTGATGATAAATAATCCTCTTTAATATACTTCAATTGAATTCAAAAGTTAATATATTTTAATTTTTTGTCTGATATTAATTCCAAAAAAAAAAACTGCTTTGAAATACTAATATTTATCTGTCTGAATTGAAAAGCGTCTAATAGTTGAAAGTATAGTGCTCTAATTAATTTAACTACGTCTAAACTGCGGGAAAAGTGGAACGGAACTACTTATAATTTCTTCTAACTTCTGCAAGCAAATGAATATTTTAGTGAAAAAAAACCATATTATTGGGATAAAGCGTCTTAATAAGAAAAGTTTCCGTTTAATTCCAGTGTTACTGCTTTGTCACGAAATCTTTTCCATTGCAACATAGAGAAAAAACTCAATATATAGGTGCAAAAGAGTAAAAATGCCATATTTTTGGACATTATTCATGCGAGTGTGTAATCAGACGACTATGTAGAAACCGAGCATTTCCACTTACTTCAATAGTACAAAACATGAATAGATGCTGAGAAATTATTCTACAAGAAGTGAAACATACAGGTGACTCCCATGTTTTTACAGCCTTTGTGATATTGCTGTCTTCAATGATTGGGTAGATTACAAAGAATCCTTTGTCAATCCTATTACTTAGTTTGAATTAATTCTTGTGTTTGAGGAAGATTTACGGATTTTATTGCGCATTAATAGAATACTCCCTGTAAAATAAATATAGCATGTCTTTTAACATCACAGAGGGCATAAATAAACTTAGGATATCTATGAGATATGCCAGAAATTCTATTTTTTTTTATTTTCTTGAATACATTTATAAGACATCATTCAGTTCATGACATTCATATAAATTCTTAATGTTCAGACTAAGCATATAACTTAGAGTGATAATAAAATACTTTAAAATTAATTTTTAAAATGAAGCATAACTTTTTGTTATAAAATTACACGGAAAATCATAGGGAGAGCCGAAAAGAGCGATTTTTTTTTTATTTTCAAAACTCTGAAGTTCTAAATAGTTGTCATATGTAAAAAAAAAGAAGAAAATTGGTATAGAGAATATGGAAACCAGTTGATGCCTTTTGGTCGCGTATCACATTCAGAATCAATAAAAACTGGGGGAAATAGTATATTTTTATTAAATATTTTTAAACCACTTTAAATTGTAGAACGAGCACTTATTTTTGAGTTAGAAAAACTGAAATAAGTCATAAAATCATTCTTATTTCAATGTAAACTAGTAGCACAATTTGTGCAAAAAACGCTAATTGTCTCGATTTCCTAGAAATTTCTTTTCTCAAGATTCTCTTGCAAACTTTCCAATTGTAATATAATGAATGAAAAAGTTATTAATTAAAAGCTAAAAGGTATTATACTTGCTTTCCAATGAACCACAATAGGGTCCTGGGAGATTTTTCTCAAATTACGGAAACGTTAATATTTTCTTCAGTGCAATATTGATGTTCAATATGGATGAATTTAGGTAAGTTGCTCATCGAGAACAAATAGCATGTATATGCATTTTCTAAAAGGGTCAGTACAAAAAAAAATTAATAAAATGCTTTTCGAACAACGTATGCAACTGTCATGCAAAAACACGCATAACATATTTTCTAACACTTAAAAACTAAATTATTATCTTGTTTAATCCTTTTCCCAATAAATAAAAATCATTAATATAAAAGATAATCTTTTTACATCACACTTTTGAATTGAGTGCAGAATAAAATCGATTTTTATAGATTCCCTCTACACCTGTCTCACAGATTTGCATAGAATTCAAAAACCGTTACATGGTTTCTAAAGTGTTTTGATTTTATTAAAATTCACTATTATTTTTCAAACTTTCTTTTCCGCCAACACATTGAAGTGCGTAAAGGTAAAAAAAGGAGTAATTGGTTAACTTGAGTAGTTAACTTTACTTGGCCAAATTTATTCTAACGTATACATAATACTTGTATTTCAGAATTCTTGATGAATGGAGGTGTCCTGTGGTGCTTAGCCCAGCTTTATTTTCAAATTTTCTTATTTCAGTTTGTAAACTTAGAGATGTCACCGATGAGGCTAATTCCAGAAAATTGAAAGTGATATAATTTTAGTTCTCAGTAGCACTGGAAGAGGGCACAAAAAGAAATAACTACAGAAAACTATTTTCGTTTATTCGATGACATAAATTTTTATTTTAGGTACCGCTAAGTCACTTCTTAGTTCCGGTAAAAATTAGTACCCTAAGTACTTCCTTATTGGTAGTTTATTTATCGGTAGCAACCATAGCTAACTATAAACTTTCAGTATGATCAACGAATACGTTTTGTATAAGCAAAATCTCAGGTAAATTGTCCGATTTCAAGATGTTTGAATCACTTGAAAAAATCATGTCTATGGCAGGAATCAAAACAAATGCAAAATTTATGTTCAATCATTCAGATTTGTAACATCTGTTTCTAAGCTTTAATTGCGTCGAAATTAAAAAGGAAAAATATAAAACGGTTAAAATTGAAACAAGAAAGTTTCTGCAATAGAAAACTAAGGCATTTCCTGCTTATCGTAGGATGGAAAAGGATAATACACTTTCATGTATATATAATGTATCAATATTTTTAGTTTTGTGACATCTTCGTATTTTTAAGTGACATTAAAAACTATTTATTTCAAAGAAAGAGCTTAAAGAAAAATTGAAGAACTTAAAGAAAAAATTTATAACAGTGTGTTTTTACTTAGATATGGAAAATTTCATAAACACGTAAAAGTCTACTTCAAATAAGTTAGCACAATACATTTTCAGATCATAAAGGTAAATGCATAGTGAAACAATTCATGATATTTTGAGCTTATGAATAAACTATTGAACTCACGTTTTGGAAAAGCTTACAAATTTTAAACGTAAAATTTACTTTAAAAAAGATTATAATTTGAAAATAAAATCACAATGCGCCAAATGATAGTGTGGCTAAAAAATACACAAATATTGAAGAATTTATCACTTTAAAAAAAAGAAAAAAGGAACTCAGCTTTTATAAAGATGCCTAAGGTTATAAGACCCATACTTCCTATGTTGACTCTCAATCCAATAACTTGCTCAAAGAAGAAATTTCATTTCATTTGAGTCTTATCCTTATTCGATAAGAAGGATACAGTTCTTTCTTTCATTTGATGACAGAATCTATTCTTTTTGTACAGAAAAAAAATTCTATCCTTGACTTCGTTTTTTATGAAAAATCCGAATTGTTTTTAAATATTATATATGTCATATTATATTTGCTTTTATTTCAATTTACAGCTGTTAGGTGAGACTTCATTGAAAAATTGATATCAACCACAGCCTAATTTCCATTATTTATTTTTTCTATTACTAAACAGTTTTGTTAGTTTATATATACACATATATATAACCCGTTTTGGGTCAAGGAGTTCATGGAGGATAATGTTCCACAATTTCGAAACCAATTGTATGAATGTGGCACTTTGGTCAGCACTGCCCGCAGACCACTTTTCCCTCGAAGTCTAGCTGGTATGCGTCAATCTGAAAGCTGGTTGAGAGTTCAAGCCACCACTGGGGATCGAACCTCAAATCTTCGCAATGACAACTTAGCCACAGAGTCATCGTGATGCACATTATAGTGAGAACGAAAAATTTATTTCCCCACTGACAGGTAAGAAAACTGATCATTCACAGTTTTAAAATTATGAGAGTAAGTTTTTTGAATGCTTTGTTATGGTGTTGATAAATGCAACAATACAGGAGCCAAATGAGAAAGTTGTAGGAGTTGAATCTGTTGGTGTAAAGAGAAGTACGGGAAATAACACGAGCCTTTTTCTACTCTAATATGAATAAAATTTTCCTTAATTTTATGGCGGTGACTCATGGGTGTGCATTTTAAAGAAGCATGTTTTCTTAAGAAATTACCTTACATAATTGATCCTTTGCTCAATATGTGTAGTCATTTCTTCCATAGATAGTTCTTAGAAATTGATATTGCTGAACTGCATTTCTAAAGGAACAGACACGTGGAGCTGAAATTGTTCTTTAATTTCACTAACAATTGCTTCGGTTTACTTTTTTCTGACGAATGCTTGCGAATAAATTGATTATTTTTCAAATTAATTTTGAAATGTAAAATTAAAATTCTATTTTTTTATACAGTTGACAAGTAAGAATACTTTTGGAAAGCATGCTTTAAAAAAATTTTACCACTCAGCATTTACCGAAATTTTCTTCTTAGTAATCCTCTCTAGTTTTTGCAATAACAAAGTATACTCCTGGTACTTAGCTTTCAGTAATCTTTCTATTTTCTTCAGCAGAATTAAAAAAGTATACAAATATGAAGCACAGAAAATAAGTAAACATTTAGAATTTCGTTTGAACTATAATATATTTCTTTTATTGTAACTTTATGTTATTTTCATAGTAATTGGTATAATCATAGTAATTGGTAGTAATTGTAATAAATAGCAAACAAACATTCATTGAAATTAAATATACATTAATATACGTATTCCTAATCGAAATTAAAGATTAGTAAAGGCAAATAGATAACAGTGTGTGTAACATTAAAAGCTTCAATTAATCTTTTTATGTTATTCCCTTTCTGTAAATCCTTTTCTTAATTTATTATTCATAAAGAAACGCTTTTTCGCACTTTTAAATTCACATCCTGTCTTTAAATCTATTTTTGGCTCAAGTATGCATTAATTAAAAGCATTTTTCCCTTTGCTCTTTGTGGGAATCGCGCTACCTATTTAATAAACCAATTACAATTACTAAGATTTCCCTTATTCCCTAAATCAAGTCATTTTACGGTCTTTCTTTGCAAGATTTTCCGTAACTTTTATTGAAGAACACGACGAGTTTGTGACACTCTGTCTGTCGATATCCATACGGACGCTCCCACGTCATTCATCTCATAATGATTGAATAAAATATTTTGCTTTTTTTAAGTCTTGTGCCTGCTTGTTCTGCTCACACAACTGCTATCATTTTTTTAATCTGTAAAAAATAACGGATTAAAATATGGTACAATATAACGATATTGTACCATATTTTAATTGTAATATATATTGTAATATATTTTTGGTGCATTATACATAAAATCGTAAAATCGTTTTACCGTAAATTTTTATAACGTAATTCTTGCAGTAATAATTACTTAATTAGAGTTATTCAGTGATTTTGCTGTAATTATTGCTTTATAAATTACGACATATCAGATTTTTTTGCTCCGTGACATGCTCCGGTAAAAATGGATTTCATAGTAAAAAGTACCGGCTCCCTGAGTGTCGGTGCTTTTTACAGTTATTTGATCCAGATTTATTTATAGTGTTTACATACATGAAATAGCTGTTACATCAAACCATTATTTTTTAAAATGGTTTTCTTTTCATTAGTTTAAAATTTGAGGAGTGTATAAGATTCTAACTAATTCAAGCACAAATTTATCTAAAAAATACCTCTTTTTTAGTTTTGTGGCTATTTAGCAAATAACTTTACGTTTTCTACTACTTTTGGTGGAAATGTTTTCGATAGTTAACTGATACCGTCATAAATAAATGGTTGAAAAATAAATGAGTGAAAAAATAAAATATGAAGAGATAAAAGAAGCTATTGAATTAGTGAATAATTGAATCAGAGAATAAATTAAAGAATAACGAGGAAAGAACTAGTGAAAAAAAATTTCATTACTGGGAAAAGGTAATTTTGTGATTGCTTTGATTTAGTTGATTATAGATGTTCCTTGAAAGCATCTCAGGAAATAAAATAATAAAATAAAATCTGACGTTTGAGTGTTTAAGACTCGAAACAAAATTTTCATTTCGAAATCATTAAAATTAATGTATAATTCACAATGTTTTTCATTATTTGATCTTAATTTTTTATAATTATTTTTCATTATATTTAATACTTTAAAAACCTTATCACACTTCCATTTTCCTATATTTGATATTCCATTTTCAAAAATAATATTCGTTCTTTTTGAACTTTAGCTCTGTGTGCCATTTTTGCAATAAGTATAAAAATTGCCGCTTAAAGTGGGGAGAAACTCAATTTAGCAATTATGAACGAGTATTAAATACTCACAACCATTTTAAAAGTAGCATATTATTCGCTGAAAAGTGTCATTTCATATGAGAACAAATCCTTCGGAGAAAAGCCTAATGTGTCTAAAAATAGGAATATGTTCTCAAACACATATAAATTTTTGAAAGGCTTCGCCTAAATTCAACAGTATTTACAACTGTTTTGTTAAAAGTTAAATCACATTTTTAAAGTGTAAATGAAATGCATAAGTAATTTTTATGTAATATTCAAATCATCATTGTCATATTATGTCACAGAAATTGGTAGAACTTAGATGGATCAGCAAGTCGCACTGCATAATCATCATACGTTTGCGAAGTTCACCCAATTTAATTTAAAGAGATTAAAAATCATCAAAACATTGTAAATTACAAAACACATATATTTAAAGTTTTCTTAGTTTTCGTAAATTAATATAACTTGAAATAAATTAAAGTTAAACAAATTGAAAATAAATGGAAATGAGATTTATATATTAGGGGGACCGGAGAGTAATGTCGTTTTGGTGCATTAGATATACTTCAGTATTAGAAACCAATTCACTTTTTTCGATCCATTTTGATTCATTTTCGATAGGGTATTGAAAGGTTGTTGCGAACAAGGGTGAATACATTATTGATTAAAAATAAAATCTAGATAACACATATTAAAAGCTCCGAAACCACATTACTTTCCGGTCCCCCTAATAGCGTCATGTATAGTAATAATTATAATCTTTAGAAATAATATTAACAATCATAGTTAACTCTTTTAAAATGAATCAAACTGCTTCAAAGATATAATAATGAAATTGAAGAAAAATATATTAAAAAAAAGCGACTCAAGAATAGTATGATATTCTAGACAGTAGTGTAATGTTGATTTTAACATCCGCAACAACCTTATCTTTTACGTCCACCAAGTGTGATAAGGAATTATCAAATAAACCATGCATGCTTAAAATAAGGTATGTACTAGTATACTAGTTTACGTGCTATTAAGTTCGCTATAAGTTTACATAAACAATCATTTTATATCGAATCTTAAATCTGCTTTTTGAATTATCTTGAATCTACTTTTTGAATTATCTTGAATCTGCGTTTTGAATTATCTTGAATCTGCCTTTTCAAGAAAAAGGCTAGAAAATAATCTAGGATGAATCATCATTCGTAAATCAAGAGTAGAAAACGTTCTCTAACCGAAAATAAATTCCCTTTCTTAAGGTTCATTTTAGATTTTATGATCATCACTGAAACAAGGTTTACTTGAAAAACCTTTTTTATACTTTCCTTAAAGCTTCAAAAGTGAGGGTTGGTTTGCTTAATAAGTGCTCAACACAAACAATATGTTGCATATAAGAGGCAGGACAAAAATAGATTCGAAAAAAAAGAAAAGAAAGTTTAGAATAAAAGCTGAAAAATGAGATTTTTTCTAAAGTTATTTGCATTACTTAATCAATCTTTGAAAAAACAAGCTTAGCATACTAATATTTTTACCAAGTTTAAAAATGGAATAATTAGTCAACCTTTCTGTGCCTACCGAGAAAATGAAAGGACAACATTTGCTTATATGGTTGCCTGCTATCTGGAATAAAACTAGTGAAACACAGCTTGATAATGGATTGTACTAATACTGATTCAAAATAATAGAATTAAATGAGTTAATTGTGCCATATACCCTTATAAATTGCTTCAAAAAGTATTAATTTGATTGAAAAAAAAATAAATGTGATTTTAAAAAAATGTCTATAATGACATGCCATAGAAATAACAAAGCAGAGCTCCATAATAGATAGCACTAATATTGTAAACAGTCTTAAAACGTAAAATAAATTGTTTACAAATAAAGGATATATAGGGCAGTGTGTTGGTTGACCTAAAATGAATAGTTTTCATACTTCGTCTCTAAGTTGAGAGGACTGCAACTTTCAGGCAATCGATCACGTGATATGTCTGTCAGGGTGACATTTCTGTCTCGAAGATTTATGCGATTTTCAATAAAGGTTTTAAGTGCAATGTCTCAAATGATATAAATATTGTTGGGTTTCGCTTATATAATATGCAAAATGTTTAGTTTCTTGAAAGTTTTATTGGCATTTAACAAATATTCATGTATATTCAAAATTACAGTTATTTATTTAATAGTTTAAAAAAAATTGAATAAATTGAATTACAGAAAAATAATTATTTGACCAAATATTAAAGACATCAACAATTTAATAGTTTCTATGTAGATTTTAATATTTACTTCTAATACCTACTTAAAAACTATTGTTAAGGTTGTTAAAATATCTCAAAAAATAACATTCAATTTAATAAGTTTAAGATTTATAAAAAAGTTTTTTAATTTTTTAAAATTACTAGCCTTAATTTTTTTAATACTGCGCAAAATATTTAATTACTTAATACTGTAGAAAATTAAATTTTTATTTAACGTATTTTTCTCAAGTTTTCTGCAGATTGCAATATTCCAAGGTTTAAAAACAATTTTAAAATATTTAAATTTTTAAAGTAATTTTAGCATTTTGCATGTTTTAAATTTAATGTAATAAAATATTGTAGACAGAGATAATTACAATATGTTTTCTGAAAAATCTGATGTTTAATATTATTATATCGTAAAATCCATTAAATTTTGTGGGGACGGTAAGCATAAAATTTGTTTTATTGAAACTTTAATATTTTAATTAAAAAATTTCAGTCAAGAAAAACCAATATCATTGCGACTATCGCATGCCTTTCCGAAATGAAGCGATTTGATTAAGGTTTAAATTTTTCAAATTAAAAAGTGATATACTAATAACCATTTAGTATAAGAGATAAAAACTATAACAATTTTGATGGTTTGTATTACTGATAAAAATAAGTAGAGCAGTTTTAATCCCACCGCCTCTGAAAAGGTTAGAGTAAGAAAAGGACAATTTTTAAACATATAATTGGATACATTTTAAAAACCAGATTAATATTGTATATGTTATTTAACGGATAATAACGCTTAGTGTTAGTTTTGGTATCTCTTCTTATGCATTTTTAATAATGCGAGTGCCGAGTTAAAAAAAATTGTGTCGCCTGAACACAAATAAACATATAATAAAATTGCTGACTTTTAATGTTTAATAATCAATACGTTAATCGGGAATTTCTATTCTTTAATAATTGTTTCAAACAACTATAATAATCCGGACAGTTTTGTAACATTTCATTTGAAACAAAATAATTATACTGAAAAATACATCAAAGAAGACAATTTCAAGTAAAAAAAATCGCATCACTTAACTTTACTATCTTATTTCAAGCACGGAGAAAAAAAGTCTGGAATATCTACCGTATTGTATTAACATTTTTTGTAAGAAAAGACCATAATTCAGATTAATTGAACCAAATTATATGGTATTTAAGCCATTCATTTGGTAATTTTTTCGTTCATATGGTAGTCGGTTTTTCGAAAATTCCGGTTTTCAAGATTATAGCTCCCATAACCCCACATTTAGTAAAAAATAGAAAACTAAAAAGTAAATTTTGCCAACAAAAAAAAAAAAGGCTGTTTGAACTCTGCTCTAAGGTATCATGATAAAATTTACAAATTTTACCAGATTTAATAAACTTTACTACTTATTATAAAATTATATTTTATTGCTAATTGTACTAAAATCGTCACTAGAGCGGTTTGGTAAAATCTATCGAGTACTTTGGTTCTTCCATGAAACCAGGGCACAGTAAGTTCCCATATTCTAACAATTTTTACCATAATTCTCATCTCAGCGTTGTTGCATTTTAAGACAATACACATGTTTCCTACATTTCAAACAATAAATGAACTTAAAATATAATTTCGCTATATATACAAACAATACTTATCATAGAACATAATTCGTATATTTTTAAATAGATTGAAAGTGTTTTAATGTTCAATACGTTAATCAGAATTTTCTAAGCATTAAATATTTGTTTCATACCTCTCTTCTAACAATCCCGAACTGTTGTAATACATTATTTTAGAATAAAATATCGAGGCTTCTTTTCTATAGAATCTATAGATCTATTTCTATAGATAGTATATGAGTATGTACGTTTTCTATAAATTCTACTAATTATATTTTCATTAAATAAAGGGAAACCTTCAAATCCTTTTAATAGCAATCTCTGATGAGGAGCAAAAACTTTATAAATATGAAAAGAAATATACTAATCACCCAAAAATACCTTTAATATTTTTATTTGCGCATGTAAAACGCAACAAAGAAGCTATTTAAGCACCATCTTCTTAAGAAATATGAACTATGTTAAACATTTATTCAACGTATCTCTTTTAAGCAATATACTTATCTAATATTTAATTTTAAGAATAAAAAGAATAAAATAAATATTTACATTATATATATCTAACACGTGTTTTAGATTATTAATATGGATACAATAGTGCTTTAATATCTTATTGTGTATCATGTTTTCCTATTGTATATCATGATTTTCTTTTGCTTCAAATAAAAATCTATATACCTGTGCTGCTTTGTTAAATTTTTTGAAAATAAAATAATTACGCTCCTTTGATACAAAAATATATTTAAAGCTATACATTCAATTTTTGTTGAAATAAATACAAACATATTCATAAAACAGTATAATCTCCCAATGGGGAATAAAAGAATTAAAACAAACATACTATTTTTGGGAAAAATGGTATTTGCTGTTCCTATTTCACATAAAACACATTCAATAAACAATTTAAGTACCTTTTTTTCTGAAACATTATATAATATTTCGAAAGCGAAAAGATATTATTTATTGTTATTTGGCGACATTACTTACTCTAAGGAAACTCATAACATCGGCGAAGATATAAGAGCTTTTCAAAGAACTTCCTATAATTCATGTTTTATTTTAAGCTTTGGATTTGATTTTAAAACTGAAAAACGCATTTTAGGAAGCAAAAAAGTGTTTTTCATGAAAGACAGTGATAGCACCTTGTTGCGGAAAAGTCTTTATACTCAAAATCTAGGGCTAAATGAAATCTATTTCCTGGATATAACCTCTTCCCCATTTCAGTTCATGGGTGTAAGTTATGGGGAAAAAACGTGAGATCCCCATAGGAAGAGATAAACGGAAGGATATGCTGGAATACATTTATACCATATCCAGCCGATTTTTATGGACTATCGAAAAAAGAAGAATCTCAAATATAGAAAAGTAAGAATTGCAAAAGAATAGAGAAATAAAATTTGGGGTCGTTATCTATCGAGAAAAAGTGGTGCAAGATCAAGTTTTTCTTTATAGTTATTGTCCCCCTAAATGAAATAAATTGAATTAGATCTGTTAGAATGTCACTGAAATATATTTCTAGTACGTAAGCAGAAAGGACTTTTGTTTTCACGTACTACTAAAGTAAATACATTTTTAACATTTTTCAATATATTTTTGGTTTTTGTGCTCTGATTTTTTGTTCTACCTGTGGAAAAAATATTAGATAACGTTTCTTAGGATATCTGTTTTTCGAGTGTTAGTATCTTCTGATAGTTTGATACTTTTTGCTATATTCTCAATACATGTTTCCATATATTTAATAAATTACATTAAATTTCTCAAAATTTGACTGAGATAACTATAAGATGCTTACACAAGTGATACTTTTGTTTTTAGATAATTCTACTGGAAATTCTTTTTTTTTAATTTTTTTCAACTTATTACATATAAAAGATGTTTACGTCCCTGAAGTTTTATTCATTACTTTATTGAAATAATTTAACATTTTTTAAAATACATTGTTTCTTTAGTTTTATTTTCTATTGATAGTTAGATAAAACGTTTGTCTTAAAAATGAATTTATTTATCTAATAACTTCATAGATAGAACGTAGGAAAGATTTTTGTTTTCAAACACGCTAATACAAGTGCTTTTGTTTATTTTTCTTTAAAACTATTAAAAATCTTTAAGGTGAGAGCAGGGTGTAGAATTTCTATCAACCAGCTATCGCTGGGATTCGAACCCGGTTCATCTCATTTTGAGGTGAAGTCTCTATATCCTCTGAGCCATCACGGCTTTACCCCTAATTTTGATACATGGCGCCATTACTTTCCAGCTGTACGTTCGTGATATTTTTCAATCAAATGTGTTGCCACTTTGAGTTCCATTGCTCCAAAGAGCCTGATTTCTACAAGCAATGCTCAGACACACACATCAAGGAGTGCCACAGAAATACCTCTGTCACATTACCAACCTCCCTTGGCCTGCTCCGTTCTCAGATTTGTCATCGAACGAACATATCTGTAAGCACTTGAGATGGTAAGTTAGACAGCCTCCAAGTTTAGTTTATTTAGCGGCGTTTTTAAAACATCTGTGAAACGAGATGCTGCAGGACTTCATAAGGTACTTGCATGCCTCAATACCAGACCGTGATGCATCTTGCATTAGAGCTGGAAGTGGCACAAGAACGTACCAAAACCTCCTTTCATTTATATTTTTTCCCTGCAATAAATGACCATTTTGTTTTATTTTAAATCACTGACTTGTATCAACGTTGTATTTGCATACGTAAAATTTTGCTTCATCCTGACAACTTATTCCAAGTACTGTTATTTTTAAGCTAATGTGTGTACTACAGTATGCAGTCCAGTGAACCGGATGGTGATGATCAAAGAGCTATTTATGTAAACCTATTTTTCCCAAGAATCTAAAGCACACCGGTAAAAATTGTAAGCTTCACTGAAACTATAGTTTGACGTTACGGAATGTTCTTTCAGTGTTAATGTATTGGTTAATTTGGTAATTATTTAAAATCCTTAATCTTATGTTGCACTATGTTACATAATTAAGTCAAACTAAATATAATTAACTTTCGCTATCATTTTTATTCAACTAAGATTAAAAAAGTACAAAACATATCAAAATATCAATGGTGACCTAATACACAGATAAAGACTCAGACAAGTAGTAATATAAACATCAATAATTAAATGCAATTAGAAGCTTTAAACTAAAATATTTTAAAGTATATTCTGATTAATTCTCACAATTATAAAATTAATCATTAAATTAAAAATAAAAAAAATTAATAAAATTTTGGAATTTAATTTGATAATGAAAACTTAGAATTAGGTTTCCATTTCCCACCGAACTAGTTTCAATATCCAATATCTTTAATCATTAGAAAATTTGCTATTGCTATAAAAAGGTTTATATAGCATCATATAATGATGTCTCGAATATGATATTTTTGTAGCCAGAAAAGTATTTATATTCAGAAACTTTCTAGGAAAATAGTTTTCAAAAGAACTGTAGAACGCAGAAATAAAGTTTTTTTTCTACTTAAAATTCCAAGGAAATTCTTTTATACAATACTACTAACTAACTTTTCTTTACTTAACGAACTCCGTTCTTTATTTTTAAACTAAGATTGGTTTTATATGTTCCTTTATTATTCTCAGATTATTACTGACTGCAAACTTCCGACGTTTTAAAACGGGGTTTCAACTGGGAACAAATAAAACGTAAAGTTTTTATATTATATATTGATTGCTTAAACCATAAACTAATTATACTAGTTATGTATTTCTTAACTATATAATAATTTAATCTGTGTTTTTATAATGCTAATTAGATTTTTTCTTAATTGATTTTAAATGGTAAAATGCCGTTAATTTAATTTCCACTGCTAGATCTTAATGAAATACAATTCTGTTCAAGCTTTGTATCATTTTAAGCAATAGTTCCAGATAGTTTGAACAATAGTGCTTTACTGTAAAAATTACATCCAGTTATATTTTTTTGTGTATATATAAACAAATGGTTGCAAGAGAATGGTAGTTTAACTCTATTCAGCTAAAACTAAATTTACTTAAAAGATATACAATGTTGCATTTGTTTTAAAAGAAAGATCAATGTAATTTTTTTTAGCAAAAACAATGTTATCATATTTGTTCGGAAATTTAAGTATTGTTAGAGGATTTTTTTTCGTTAATTAGCAATGGTGCATAAAAAAATATTTATTGAAAAATCTTTTGTAAACTGAAACAACTTATTTTCTAAAATGTAAGAAATAAATTTGAGATTATTTTTTTTTAAAAATTAAAATAGCTTTTTTGAATCCCATTTAATGTTTTTTTTCTATACAATTATGCAACTTAGTTTCAGAATGTGAAATTAATTTAGCTTGAAACTTAAATTTTTAGAGCACACCGATTTCATTTGCTCTGATTGAAACACTGCAATGAAATAACTAGGAAACTATTTTTTTCAAATCGAAATTTCACTTTTTCATTCTTTTATTTCATCTTCCACATATTTTTCAGGCTTAAATATTAAAAATTTCTGTGTTGTTCATTCCTTCTTTGGCCATTATATACTATTGTTGTAATATATGTTTTCATTTCTAAAAAAAAAAAAAAAAAAAAAAAAAATTAGCCAGGGG